>NC_046612.1:26881364-27181364 GCF_900324465.2 Anabas testudineus | reverse complement strand
TGTCCTAGATGTTCTCTCTTTAAATGATGAACACAGGCTACTGTCACCTGCTAACATGGAGATTTATTTCGTTTAAGAATACAGTTGCTAGTTGATTGTAGTCTTTACAGTGTGTTCAATTGCCACTTTTTGGCCTAGACAAAGGCGCCATGGGAAGACACAACAGTTGGCCATAGGTAGTTCTTTCATGTGAACTTGGTGTGTCTCTGCGCTAAGAAACAGACCCAAGCATATTCCAATTCATTACTGAGACTATTTGCTATGTTGACATGTAGCAGCTGGTAGAACACCATTTGTTCATTTAAATCAGCATCAGAATCAGAAGTTATTCACCAAGCAAAACAAATATACTGGAATTTGTTTTGGCAATGTCACAGTACGACACATGCATGGACAACTGACATGTACAGAAGCAACAAGAGCCGAGTGAAGTGTGAATACAGAGATGAGCTGAAATGAAAATGAAGGGGTGGGTGTAAACAGAAAAGGAGTCCAATTTGAAGATCTTTTTCAAGGCTTTTCTGTCTTCTCCCAGAATATGATATCACTCTATAAGCATTTCCTCTTTATATTTTTGGAGTCACAGCAGACTCAGGAGGCCAGACTGTGTGTGTGTGTGTGTGTGTGTGTGTGTGTGTGTGTGTGTGTGTGTGTGTTTGAGAAAGAGAGAGAGAGGGAGAGAGAGGTTAAGGAGTATCAGGGGAATGCAGTATCAGCAGTGAAATTCAGACAAGAGAGTGTGAAAGCACTAGTGTGTTTTACACAACTTACTTTCAAAAATACAAGTTAGAAAAGATCTAGGGGTCAATGGGTAACTCTGTACAATTATACAGTGGTGTCTTTGTTGCCACAGAAATATAGTTACTTAAAAATACTAAAACTACAGCAAAACGCCTTCTGCACTGCAATCAATACTCAAAATGCAGCGTGGTCTATCCGAGATGATCAGATTCACTTGTTTCAGTTGTCTGGGATTATGACTGCTACTCCTAACATTTCTACTTCCATAGCATTTCAGATACACTAAATCTTCAGTGTGAGATGGAAAAGCTGTGTCTCTTAAGGATTTCTCAAACATAACAAACTGGCAGTCTGCATATATATGACCTTCTCTTCAGAAAACACTAGTCTGATGGTGTGAAATGCTCAGCGTGTTGTCACTCTCACATATTCTGGAAGTAGATCTAAATGTGTTCCAAAACTGGAGCTCATACAAATTTTGTGACAAAGTGACAAAACAATCTCTACTAAAGTCTATTTAATAGCTTACCTGGGAGCTTCCAACCATATCTCAGGAAGTCAAACAAATTACAGTAACATTAATAATTATTTTATCAAAATGATCAGGAACACATTAACATTTGTCTGTAAAGTATTTAGTGGACTTAAAATAGTTTTAATAAATGTATTTGATCTCATAATTCATAAAAAGAGTAAATGTGAAACAGTATTTTAACTTTATGAGGGTAGAGAAATTCCCTGGTGCCGCTTGAGGGATGGTGCACTGTGTCATACTGCCAAGAATGAGCCATGGTTATGGACCGTGCTGCAGAACTAGAACTTCTAAAGAAAAAAATACACTTTTTTTCATAACCTTCCCCATGGAGCCCACTACAGCCTCAACATTTCAAAGGCTGAACCTGGTATCTTCTGACTTCATAATTTTCCAACTGTCTGTGACAATTTGCCACACTGTTTGTCACTCTCAATCAGTCTGCTGGCTGCATTTTCTTACTATTTTCTAAAACTGCTGAACACTGTAGTGTTTAGCAAGTACTCAGACAGAAACAAGTAGGGCAGAGGGGAATATATTCAGCATCAGATTGGTACCCATTTGGTACTTTGGTACAAGATGTATAAACGCTACTTCCCACAAAATTCAGGACTGTAAAATAAAATTAAATACAGGGATACATGCAACACAATCATAAAAGTTGGTAAAGCGGTACCGGCACCCTTGCTTTAGTTGCATGATCTTTAATGGCATATAACACACACTTTGGATATACATTGTCTTCAAAACATTAATGGTGAATGAATCATTATGTGTCATAGCTAGTTTTTCACATTTTAGGATTAATTTTGAGTCAAATTCATGTCATAAAACAACCACAGTAGCTTGTCTCACAATGAAATGATTCACCCCTTTCAACACTCCTCTGCGCTTTAACACTTGCCTTATCTCTAGCAGGACCTCTTGGGGTGGCTTAAAGCACATTTGGTTACACTGGTTACACTACACAGCTTGGTACATTTTATACAGCACAGTAAGGCAGCAGTAAAGCTGTCTTAAATAGGCAATTTAAAAGGGGGACTTGCAACATGTGCCCCTACATCCATCCCTAAATTATACGCCAATATACGCCTCCAGGGAAACATATATTGGAATTTTAGAGAATTACAGTATGCTGCCACTGAGGCAATATAGGACAATGCTAGCCCTCATTCTGCATATGCTACAACAGTGTAAGAGTGTGTATATTTGACTGGCCTGTGGAACTGAATGTATTGCAGTAATCAAACTCTAAATGTTGATCATTTGAGTTGGTCAGTGACAACTCTGAAAATCTTTTTTTGGTTCTTTTTGAAAAGGTTCAGGTTTTTGTAGCAAAAGAGCCACCTTTACTGTAAATGGCATTTGTACTTTCCTCTAAAAATAGGACTGGGTTTAGGTCTTAACTTTTAGTCCCCAGAATGGGTTCATAATATTGGTGATACACATTTATCTACAATTGTCCAGTGTTATCCACTTCCTGGGTGAAAAATACACAAGTTTTTAAAAAATTTCTCAAGTTTGTTTGAATGTATTTTATTGCATTTTACCCCTTGGTTGTTACCATAGTTACAGCTACCAGCAATCATGTAGACTCAGTGCTAGCAGGAAGTGTTAGACATTATGGTGCATTGTACCATTGAGGTCATTCCTTTAGAAACAAAGCTGGGTTTACTCATACATCCATAATTGCAATCAGTATGATTTAGTCTTGTCATTAATCAGCATTACAGTATGTCTAGACAGGAGGTATTGCATGAGCGGCATTCTCAGCAGAGAGAATAGATTTGAAGCGTAAAAATACACCTTGCATCATGTTTATGCACATACAGCAAAAGTGAAACATGACCTGTAGCAGCCTGGGTAGACAGCTGTATTAATTAAAATAGAAGTATATTTGTAGTGTCAGATGTGTGACACAGATGACTGAACAACATGGTTAAAAATTCACTGTTGAGGCCAAAGGGGTGGAAATCTCATGGGCAAACCTTAGGGCCCACCCTGGTAGAATCATAAGGTGGTAGGCACTTAGGCTGTGATTCAAAAACGCTGTACTGATTTACTTTTAGGCTTAAACTTACTATACTTCAAAATGTAAGTGGCACTTAGAAATGTCCTTATTTCAAATGAAAACACATACAATTAATTGGAATAAGAAATATAAGAGACATAGTCACTGAGAAAGTTAATTATATATAAACATAAATATATTATGTTCTTTAAAGAATCTTGCAAGTCTTGCAAACCTCAGATATTCTACTGTTGAGGTAATCTGTAGAGATTTCACCTCATGCTTCCTGATGTATCTCCCATGAGTCAGATCCTGGTCAGGCCTGATGGACACTTCAGTCAACCTGATCAAGTAAAAATCTCTCCGATGTCACCACCACCAAAGCAGACTCTAACATGCATGACAGATGAAGTCAGTGTCTGCATCTCATGAATATTCTTCTTCATGATCCTCAACATCTTAAACTGACTTGTCTGTCCATAACACATTTTCCCAAACTTCCTCTGTCTAGTGTCTGTGTTGTGTCTTAAATATGTTTTTTCTATGCCTACAGTAGATGCCCAGGATATCAGTCACCTCTTCACTGATGATGTGAAGTTAAGGACTAGTGAGGTGTCTGTTTCTAAAATTAGACACTCAAATGTTGCTCAGTTGTGCACTGGAATAGCCTTCATTTCTCAGAACCAGACCAGATTTACAAGTTTTAATGGAATGTTCTTTAATGGTCTTCAGTTATAATGACCTAATTACAAAAGTGTTTTCTAATGATTATCTAGTCTTTTAAATTGATAAACAAGCATTAGCAAACATGACATGCTACATTAGTACACAGTACTAACGATGGTTCTTTATATGATTCTTATATAGACAACCCAATAAAAACAGCTATGATAGTCGTTATACTGTATTTCTTTATAGCACTGCTATAATGTGCCACCCTTCTTTGAGAATGTGCTTCACTCTGGCCTCCCATTTGAAACCAAATTTCTAAACACAGCCCTGTTAAAATGCCTTCTGTATTGATATGCTGTTATGGGACATTAATACAAACATCAGAAGAAAATGTCACATACTTTCAAGGCTATGCAATTAGATCCATGGGTTATTGCAGCATAACAGACGTTGCTCCACTCAAATGACATTTTCTCACTCATCTCCATTAGTTATCTAATGGCTAGTCATTACAGATTCATTTTTCCATGTAGAGGTGAATGGAATTTCTTAGTGTTCACAATAGTTAAGTGACATTTATTATTAATATTAAGCATAATTTAGTTGTTCCTTTTACTATGAATATTCCACATCATTGAGACACTTCTTTAGTAAGAAGTATCTCCAGTGAAAACATATTGAAGTTTTGAATGTCAGAGGATATTTTGAGAAAATGGAACAATGTGTCTAGGAAGAGACATTAATGGTAATTTTGCTTGTGGTTTACTTGTGGGTGCTGTGGGCACCACAAGCAAAATGCAGTTGGCCTTTATTGTATTGTGGTGGAGGCAGACATCAGAGACTGATAATGTCTTAATCTAAGTACAACCCCAAAAAAAAAAAAAAAAAAAAAAATCACGCTGGCGATACACCAGAACATAGAAATTGTGTTTCTTAAGTAAGCTGAGTGAACTGATCCTTTAATTGGTAAAAAGGAGACAGCACATTTTTTATCCCCAGATACCAGAAGGATGAAAACAGTAATTGCAATAACCAAAAGCAAATCCATGGGGTATGAACTGCCTCTCACAGTGGAACATTACAAACACAGGCAGAATTAAAACCTATTCAGAACATGTGCCCCCACCTTATTCTGTTCGCACGCACACACACACACACACACACACACACACACACACACACACACACACACACACACACACACACACACACACACACACACACACACACACACAGAGACACAAACACATAGATACACACCTCCCTCCCTTTAATGGCTAGGTTGAATGTAGAGTCCACCTACACATTTTCCTGACTCATTTGTACTGTTGCTCCTGGAGAGCTTCGCTGAGAGGTGCAGAGTGGGCTGCAGCTGCAGTGTGTGCATGTGTGTCTGTCTATATAGCCTACTGTATGTGTGTGCACATATCCTTTTGGCATTAAAATGAAGACAGGTGCTGGGCTTGTCTAGTGTCAGCTCAGGCAGAAAATACGTGCAAAAAACTGAGATTGCAACAGATGTGTCATGCCTCTAATACTTCAGTAACACATGGTTGGACTGTCAGGGGTTTAATGAAAGAGCAATGCTAACGGTGTCTAACGCCATGTCAGCGGAAAGGTTGGCAGGTATGAGCATTTTCACTGATCTTCAGCTAAATCAAAAATGGCAACCCTAAAGAATTCCAGATACCCTTGAGCAGCTCTCCGATTGAGAGTGCTGATTAGCAGCTGAGATTTGACTGCTCTACAGTGACAAAGCCCCCCCACCGTGTCTGACTTCCCCTCCCTGTAGATTGCCACAACCCCACCTCCAACTGAGGAGCAGGTGGCAGCATGTGGGGGGAAAAGCAAGGTCTGAGGCTGTGAATGCTGCTCTCACCATCAACAACACAGCAAAAATGCCAACACTTGTATTACCCCAATCAGCCTCACCCTGGCCAAGCCTGCTATTTATCAAGCAGAGCCACTGACCTAAAATAATTGGAATTCCAGGACCAAATTAATCTGATCAATGACCTTGATCGGGTAGCATGTACAAACGCAGACCTGGGTTTATAGTCTGATCATGCCCAACGTCCTGCTTCAACAGTCTGGCAGCTCGCCAGCATCCCCTCTGTGACCCCGTACAGTGGCTGCCTTCCTCACATACTAATGATGGCTCAGTCTTGTCACTGATGCTGAACACGACCTAAAATTACCATCATGATTATTGTGCAGGGGTATACTGTTATAAATAGAGCCACGGCTGTTTTCACATTCATATTCTAGCCAGCAGGCTTTGGAATTAAGACAGATGTGGCCTTGACCACAACGTGTTAGCTTACTGTAACTGAGCCCTCACTGTTCTTCATGCACGTTTGATATCTACTGTATGTTTCAATTTGTGTAGTCATATTGTAGTAAATAAAAAATAATGTTAATTTCATCAATGAAAACTGCAAAATGAAAGTCACAGAGCACCACTCTTACCACAATAAAAAATCTACTAATGAATTAAGTTTAAAAAAATAACTACATTCGTTTTTGACAAGAAATAGGTGATATCCTGTCTCTGCCAGAACTCTTACCAACATAATGGGTTTGTGCATTAAATCAAATACTGAGACAAACCATAAAACAGCATGGAAACATCTTAATGTTAATCTTAATTAATTTTTGTTAATAATATATTTCAATAGATTTTAAAATTGTTGTTGGGGCCTATCGAGCAACATTAGCATTAGTTTGCATGTTTGTGTTCACCTAACAAATGCCCAAGAGTCAATTTACTTTTAGCTCACCGTTGGTCTCCACCAACAGAAACATCTCTGTATCTTTAACTGCTGAATGCTCCACCACACTGCTGTAGACCAGAGGTGTCAAACTCATTTTAGTTCAGGGGCCGCATACAGCGTAATTTGATGTCAAGTGGGCCAGACCATTAAAATCAAAGCATAGCTCATCATAGCTATAAATAACAATAAATTCATGTTTTCCCCTTTGTTTTAGTGGAAAGAAGTACAATTACATTAGGATATTTTTATATATAATTAACTATACTTTTACAAAACATTATGTTATGAAGAAAGTCACATTTCTCAAAAAAAACGTGCAGTTTGCTTCAGTTTATCATTTACATGTGTGCATTACAATTGATCACAGTGATTGTACAAAAGGCACAAAACACAAAAGTCACAGGTATTTAGATCTGAAAAATATGGTAGCCTATTGCACTTTAAGATTAAATCAACTTATCAAGACATAGGAATTATTTTCCACATGTGTAATAATTCTTAAAACTTCTCCCCACATCTTACAAACTTAGGTGGCCATTTTAAATGTATACAAAAGAAAGTAATCACCTGGCCTGTAAATATAACATTTATACATGAAACACACATAAAACATTCTTCTTCTCAGTTGTCCTTGCAGGCTGTCGTATTTTTCACTATGCTGAGTCTCATAGTGGCGCCGTATTATATATTATAATATAATATATATTATATTCCTTGAACACCGACACGTGTTGCATACACTCCAAGCACACAGGTTTCCCGTTCACCTCTGTGAATAAATAGGAAGCAGTCCATTTTTCTTGGAAAACTCTACACTCAGTGTCCACTTTTCTCCTTTTTGAGAAAGACATTTTGGCTAATGAGGGTGTGAAGACGAGTACAAAGGTACGTAGATGTATCGTAGTAATTACTGAACATTAGCTGTATCTATCTCAGAATTGTTTTGGCTTTTTCTTCTTCTTCTTTCAGCTACTCCATGTCTAAAACACCCTTGCACCCCTAGCAGACAATTTAGGAATAGTTTATGTTTTAGAAATTCTAGTTCATGTCTCATTGCATTTTTTCACTTTCAGAATTATCCTGGGGGACAGACTAAACCCCTTGGCGGGCTGGTTCTGGCCCGCGGGCCGTATGTTTGACACAGCGCTGTAGACAGACATAGATGCTTCTTGATCTGCTTCTGTCTATTGGTGGCAATGCATCAATTTCTAGTCTTCTAACAAATAATATTATTATTTGTATATTGTTTTTATAAAAATAGAAATATTCTCTTCACCTGATATTTCTAGGGCCTGAAGAGCTGCTGTTATTCTCTGTGAGCATGAAATAATGGGTAACTTACACAATTGGACTCTTCCAGTAACATTAGCTTAAACTAGCGGCTTGTGGAAGGACAAAGGTCACTGTTTTATGGAGTGACTTTATCTGCACTCCCTCTGAGCATCACATCTAAACTAAAACACAACAAAATTTCATACAGTAAGAGATAGATATAGAATCTCTATAGGCAGTAATGTTAATAATTAAAGTCTAAAAAAGAGTTACAGGATACCTAACAGTCTTACAATTCCTGTTGAAATAACTAGTATTTTCTCTCAAATCAATAATAGCAGGAAGCAGTCAGGTGTGGACCACCTCCGCAGGTTTCCATTTGGTACTGTGAGCACTGCTGATGTGCTCCTCTAAAAACTGCAGCCTGCTCTGATGCCAGTTCCCTTCCGACACAAGAGGATGGCAAGAGGTATAATGGCCTGTGGTGAAATGAGGCAGAGAGGGAGCTTTTCTCCGGTCATGACCTGCAGGCTGTAAAACAGCTTTTGAAAGAGTTGTGGGCAGAGACCAGGCTATATAAAGCAATCCCAACAGCCTCAGCAGTGGAGTACTCTAAGGTATTTTACTTCTGACAAAGGAAATGAACTATTGTACAGTGATTATGAGATGACGTGAACACAGCTACCATAAGACAGTGGAGGTTATAGGAACTGACCCCTGTCTTAACCTTGTGACTCCTGTGCTCCAGTTGAAATTGCAGCTGGGCAATGATACTGAAGTTTAACTTTGGAGTATACCTGTAACTCATTACCACATTAACAATATTACACATTCATTTAAATATAATAATAATATCTTTATTTTCTCATATTAGGGGACACATGGTAGTGATTGTTAAGTAAGTATTTTAACCCTGTGACACTTTTATACAACTCCACTAAAAAGAAGTTTCTGAAGGGGAAGTAATTTCAACCACAATATGTTTTCTTTTAAAAAAATGAGAACATGTTAACAATTATCATAACAAGTTGCAGATATGATACTGAACATAACAATAAAATGTATCAAGACAACAGAGTTTAATATCTTACATATTTATAATTTTAACATGAAGTATACAAAAACCTCAATAGATGCTTAGTAGAGAAAACAAAAATATTTTACACGTGTGCTTTTTAAACCTAAAAACAAATGGGACTGTGGAGTTGAACTCTCTGATCTCTCACTTTCCATTATTATTTCTAACATTTCATTCATTCAAAACATGTGTTTATTTGGATCATAATCATTACATTTACAATTTAGTTGCATAGTAACATAAAACTTCTCCCACCCTGTACGGGGAGTCAGTTATTTAAGAGGATAAATTCTTACTGTGATGCTAATAATAGATCATAAAGTTCGAATTAATCTTTAATCCTGTGTTTCAGCTCTGCTTTCCAGACTGGCATTTATTATTATTAACCAGACCCCAGTCTAACTCCAACTCTAACTTAATCTAGCAATTTTTCTTCTCTGCAATTTCTGCTCCACAAGTCCACTCTTGGAGCAATGTAACAGCATTTTTTCAAAGAGATATGTAAATAGGCAAAGGCGTCTTAAAGAGGGGGACACCTTCTCACCAATACAGTGGTGTTTGTGTGTAAACAGGGTTTTAGTGTGAGCAGTACTGGGGCGCAACTGGAGTGGGACACAAGGCAAAACCCACTGGTTTTAAAAAAAGCTGCTTTTTGGTCTGTCCACAAATCCACCCGCTTGTGCTCTGCCCAATGGGCAACATGCTTATGGCTTAAATCAGAGATCAAGATGGAGATCTGTAGATAAATACTTAGTGTTGGATCTGAAAAAGTTGCTCAAATGTGAGCATGCCAGGTGCAGCGCAATTCACACATTACTCACCAAGCTTTTTTTGGCGCACATTTTGCCACCTCTGCCAAAACTCTATTCTAAGCTTTTGCCTAGTTCATCTACAGTATTTGGATGTCTGTTTGTCCTAATTTGTCATAATAGCAATATTAATGCTTGAGAGAATGTAGTAACCAGTTTTTTTCCTACACTAAAGAGCACCTTTGGAAATTATTCACATCAGTTAGAGATGAAAAGATGTTATCTTTGTAGCATTAAGGGTTTTTTAACAGACGTGAACACTTTTGACTAGTGAATGAAGATATGAATAGTTATAGCCTGTGTTATTGATAGGAGTGAATCCAATATCAGATCCACTTATTGAATCAAAAACCTTTTAAAAGATGTCTTTACATAACTAATTCAAAGATTCAACTGAAGGCTGTACTTGTATGACAGGAACATTTTTAGCAAAACCTTGTTACCAGCCAACCTGCAGATCAACCTTTTGACACCTATTTTTTACCATCATACCATCATAAAGTTAAATGGTTTCCAGCTCATTTAATAGCTTCCATTTTGTTGGCGTTGGGCTATAAAACATATTACCACGTGATTTGTTTGACACTGACCTATCAAAAGATAAAGGAAGTGGATCACTGGCTTGCAGAGAACATATTAATTGGACAAAAGTCAGTTATGACAAAAATATCAATTACCTGTAGCTCATAAAACAAGTCGTTCAAAATGATAAAACGCATGATTGGTAGGCTTACTCACTTCTCTAACATTGCACATCATTGTAAAAAACTAGTCCTTTTACAATGTTATGCATTACACTGGGGGAAGCAAGTAGGTTATTTGGTACAGCATTTGTCTATAAACCTGAAGTTTAGTGGTTGTACTGGCCACACCTTAGTAGTGGTGTCATCTGCGCAGCTGTCCAACAAGCGGACTATGACAATATGCTTAATTATTAACAATAACTAGGTTGAAGACTGGAGTTAGAGTTAAAATAAGTGCACCAATAAGTTATGGTTAGGGAAACAATTTTGTTATGGTATAAAATCACTTTTTTTCATTACAGAAGTTTTTTTTCTAATTGAACTAATTGTTAACCCTTTCAACCACTTTCACTTGATTAGATCTTTAAAAGGGAAGTTATCACATCAGCAATAGCATGGCTAAAAATGGTTTAGAATTACACCTTATTATTATAGGCACAACTTTGTGAATATAAAGGATTGTCAAAAAAGAAGATGAAGTTTTGCTCTGGATTAAATAAAAAAAAAAACTTTTTTAAAGTCTTACCCTCCTCCTGTTTTTCCCCTTTTTCATCCGCCTGCTTTGATCAGCACAGAAAAGCAGATTAGCTTTTCTTTACCTCTGAACACCATTTACTGCAAACAGCCTTTTTTTTTGGCTTTCTCTTTCCCCACAGTCAGTTCTTCACTAATGATTTACCATGAACTGGTTTACATATATTAAGGAGGTTAAAGCAAGTAGGCTATAGCACATTAGTAGATGTGTCTAGCTTTAGGTTTATTAGTTATCTTTGTTGAAATGTCAAACACTAAGTGTTTTAAGCCTTAGCTTTATTGGATAGGTTAGTAATATACTGCATGTGTGTAGTTGTTGAGGATCTCAGGAAGATGAAATAGTTACTAGGGCTCAGAGCCTTAGTAAATAATGTTTAATCAGTGATGAAGGAATAAAATACTCAAGACAGTTGTATAACAAATCATTTTTATCTGAACTATTGTATGGTCACTGTGTTGCAGTGAGGAATGTAAGGTAGAGAAACTTTAAGTTGAAATTTTAGTGCCTCTATTGGTTTTAGCCTACATATTATATTCAAACTCTCCTGAAAACGCTCCTGAAAATGATGTTCTTATAACAAAATAAATATGTGTTTGTAGCAAACATAATCATATAATAATTAAGTTGTGATGCAACTTGAATGAATGAAGTGCTAGTGTCAGCATATTTGTTTTGTATGTAATTTTAAAGGACTGGGTTACATGAACAGCATTGCTCAGTTATTTTAAAACCGTGTCATCTGGTTTTAGGTCTTACATTAATTTTACCATCATACAGTAATCAGCTGGTTTCCTGTCATTTAATATTCTTCCAGACTACCAGACATTTACAAGGTCTGCGAGAACATTTTAGTGACGCTTTGCAACTTTTGTTTAGCAGCAGCTATTCTGACCACAAATGCCAATTACAGGATAAAGGATTAGTGGATATCACCAAATTCGCTTGAAACTGTTATTTTAAAGTCATTTTTAGGCTACCTAATTCAGAGTTATTATAATGGGACAACAATCAGGAAACCACACACGTGTGTCCTGGTTAACTATGCTGTGTTAATTCCATGTTTTTTTCCTGTTTACAAAGGTTCTCTCTCCTGTAGTTGTGTCTCCCTCTCTCTGTACTTTTCTGCAGGTATCCTCTGCCTGGAGCTGTACATCTCCAGAATCCAGTTCACCTGCCCAATGTTCTTGCTGCTTGTTGTTGTCTTATTGCCTGATGTTCTTTTCTCTCTTCTCTTTCCACTCACCCCAACTGGTCAAGGCAGATGGCCGCCCACTATGAGCCTGGTTCTGCTGGAGGTTTCTTCCTCTATAGGGAGTTTTTCCTCTCCACTGTTGCCTAAAGCTTGCTCAAATGGGATTGTTGGGTTTTCTCTATAATTTTTTGTATAAATATTTTCTGTAAGGTCCTAAACCTTACACTGTAAAGTGCCTTGAGATAACTTCTGTTGTAAATTGGCGCTATACAAATAAAACTGAATTGAATTGAATTGTACTGTATGACTGACACGTTTAAACACAGTGTGAACAACACTGGCACAAATCAGGGAGATTTCTAAATTCAGTGAAACAACCTGGTGATGCCAGTTACACAGCAGAACCCATCTTACATTTGCTGACATAAGCAGTAGACTGTAGTAAGACTGTAGCAACAGAATCCCTCAGTGTATTCAGCAGAGCAAGTGTGAGTGTTATGTTAAGTTAAAGATAGAGTTATTTATTCCTTTTAAAGTTGCATGGTCTAGCTTTAAGGATGATGCAAAACAAGATCATTCTTTTGCTTAAATATGTTATTGGGAAATCAAAGGTAAGTTTATAAGGGTCAGTTTGGTAGTTTCTTGCATTAGAAAGCCGGCTTCCCCACTCTAAATGCACCATCAGTGTGTTTTTGTAACACTGACAAATAAATAAACTAAGTTGATTAAAGCAATTTTTATTTTGGGCAGACATAATTAGAAGCATTTTGTCTTTTTGTTGGAAATATGATGCACTGTAAAGGCAGAGCAGAGATGCAGGAAAAAAGGTGATTGACAGCTGAAACATGCAACACTGAGCCACAGACGGTGCATTACCTATTTAATTATGGAAACAATCAGATGGAGACATAAGTGATGGAAATATCATATCACTTTCTTACTATCTCAGCCACGCAGTTTTTCTATGCTGCTCTTGTAGTCTGACTTTGACCTTTTTTCGCCTCACAATGATATGACTATATTACCCACTGACAGATCTCATACACACACCTACAGTACAGTAGAAGTGGTATCTTCAGCAGTATCTTGGAACCCGCCACCATATCTGCATTGTTGTAGCCTCCACGTATTGGTGTGCTGTGCGTTCTCTGCAGTACAGCTGCAGGTTTGAGAAGCAGTATTCCTCATCACTTCTGTAAGGATATGTTACAGTGACTCAGACAAATTGCAGCAAATATAGTGTCAAGGAAAAGTAAGTGAACCCTTAGATTTAATAACTAGTTTAACCTCCTTTGGCAACAACAACCTCAAACCAGTGTTTTGACTGTGGATGCCATGATTAGGAGAAATTTTGGACCATCATTCAAGGCAGCTTTATCAACACCAGGAACATCTTTCAAATTGCACACAGTCATCTAATTCACTATTTATGTAATTACTGGCGTAAACTATTCAATTCAATTCAGTTTTATTTGTATAGCGCGAATTTACAACAGAAATGATCTCAAGGCACTTTACAGTGTTTAAGGTTTAAGACCTTACTGAAAATATTTATACAAAAAATTATAGAGAAAACCCAACAATCATATTTAAGCAAGCTTTGGGTAACAGTGGAGAGGAAAAACTCCCTTTAGAGGAAGAAACCTCCAGCAGAACCAGGCTCATAGTGGGCGACCATCTGCCTCGACCGGTTGGGGTGAGTGGAAAGAGAAGAGAGAAAAGAACATCAGGCAATAAGACAACAACAAGCAGCAAGAACGTTGGGCATGTGAACTGGATTCTGGAGATGTACAGCTCCAGGCAGAGGATACCTGCAGAAAAGTACAGAGAGAGGGAGACAGAGAGGAGGAAACACAACTAAAAGAGAGAGAAGACACAAAGTTAATGACATGCAATGGTGGCATTTGCATTGATACAGGAGAAAGGAGAGAGGAGAGGAGCTCAGTTTATCAGTAGAGGTCCCCCAGCAGAATAACCTATATCAGCATAACTAAGAGATGGTTCAGAGTCACCTGATCCATCTCTAACTATAAGCTTTATAAAAAGGAAAGTTTTTGGTCTAGTCTTAAATGTAGAGAGGGTGTCTGCCTCCCGAACCTGAACTGGGAGCTGGTTCCACAGGAGAGGGGCTTGGTAGCTAAAGGCTCTGCCTCCCATTCTACATTTGGAAACTCTAGGAACCACAAGTAAACCTGCTGCCTGAGAACATAGAGTTCTGCTTGAAAGATATGGAACTATGAGGTCTTTAAGATAAGATGGAGCCTGATTATTAAGGGATTTATAAGTTAGGAGAAGAATTTTAAATTCAATTCTGGATTTTACATGGAGCCAATGGAGAGAAGCTAAAGTAGGAGAACTGTGATCTCTCTTGCTAAGTCCAGTCAGAACTCTGGCTGCAGCATTTTGGATTAACTGGAGGCTTTTTAATGAGTTATTGGGACATCCCATTAATAATGAATTACAATACTTGGAAGTAACAAATGCATGGACTAGTTTGTCAGCATAGCTTTGGGACAGGATGCTCCTAATTTTAGCATTGTTTCTCAGGTGAAAAAATGCAGTTCTAGAGATTTCTTTGATTAATGAAGTGAAGGAGATATTCTGGTAAAAGATAACTCTGAGACTTCTTACAGTATTACTTGAAGCCAATACTAAATCATCAAGGGTGAGAACGTGATTAGACATAGTGTCTCTGAGATTTTTAGGCCCGGTGTACTTAGCTTAATAAGCTCCTAACTTGACTATTTTGGAAATAGGAGATGTAGAGCACACACTATTTTCAAGCATTTCAGAGAAGTCACGTTGGTGTTTGTTTGTGACATATTACATTTTTCGGAGTACCGGTAATTACCCTTCCCAGCCGCTAAGCCACTGCTGCTTGGTTTAAACTGGGCTTCAGTCGGATGCATGTGTGGGCCCTGTGTGGCAGCAGTGGCCCCTGTCATGCATGAAGAATGACCTGGCAGGGAGTGCACTGTTCCAAGTTCCCAGTTGTGGATGGCTGCATTAACAGCAGGGAGAGAAGACAAAGGAGAATGCTGCTCACCAGCTTCTTCTCACATCTCTCTATAATCATGTGTATGCCATTCATCTGTATGCAGTAACATCTGAGGATCACTGACAACATTAAATGGTGCTGCTGTACACACACACACCTATAATTATAATATGAAAAACTATACATTTAATAAAAAAGGCAAAGGGCAAATATTTGCCATATACTGTATGTTGTTTTTTATTGCTTGCAAGATGAAGCAAACATCTGTTGGGTTTTTTGACCATAAAACTGTTTAATTGTGTCAAATTTAAAACCCCAAAATGCTGTGGGTCCACCAGACCCATGAACAGTGGTTGAACAACAAAAATATCACCCTAACCCTAACCCATATACAGTAAGGGTTAAAGTTACAAGCAGGACATATACTCGTTGAAGATGTTTCATGTGTTTACTTCTTTTGCAGCCACCTTTTGTCCACATTTTTAACAAGATAGATATCAGTCCTGTAAAACAACCTCACATTTGTTTGCGTGGGATAAATAATCCCACACTGGTGATTTGTGGTTCATTTTTTGGGGGTGCAGCCTGGTGATATCAGCCTTACTTCTTTGCCATTTACTTCACTGCTTTGCATACAGGTGATGCACAATTCACAAATAGGCTAGATGCTCTATTCAGTCATATTTTTATGCCAGTAATAAGTAAATGTAAATGGTATGGTAACCATCAACGTTCATAACGTGATAACTATATTGTAAAACAGGGGATACTGCTGCAACCCTACTCTTAATACAGCCATGGTCCAAAAGCAGGTTAAGTTTACAGAAATGGTTCATTTACTCCACACTCAACAACTGACAAAAGGTGGTAAAAAAAGAAAAAGAGATCTAGTTTAATGTAGACTCTATTTCTCTCATTCTTTGTATGTATGTCACTATCATTCTCTGACACTCCCTATCTCTCTCACTCTTTGTGACCTGTCCTCTCTCCTCACACCATCTTTCCCCCTCTCCTCCTAAGAGAGGAGCATGTGATCAGTGACGGATGAGGTGTGGGCCTTTGTGTCACAGAATCATTATAGACCTGCTCAAAGTTAATGGAGCACAAGTGCGAGTGCATGTGCACATATCCACACAAAGGCAGAGAGGAACATTAGTGCACGCACACACCCATCCAACAGCACATGCACCACACGTACTGTACAGTATGCTCAGATACACAAATGCACAAAACATACAGGCACGCCATTAATTTCTTGGAGCATATTTCCAGTGCGGGTGTTGATCGACAGTGTGTGCGGAGGCCGGGGATTCAGCCACATATGGCTCGGATAAAGTGACTGGCGTAACTCATTGCTAATGTAACAGCTTCTTTGTAGTTTGGCTGCTGGTAGTCATAAAGCCTGGCAAGGAGTGAAGGCAGCGAGGCCTGATTTACTGCAAGAGCCAGTCACTGGTCAAAGTGTCAGAGTTTCAGCCTTTTAATGAGGGAACGCCTCTGTACACTGGTATGTACCTTTCGCTCTCTCTCTTTCTCTGTGTATTTGTAACTGATTTTGTTCTTTTAAAAACATGTTGGGCCATATCCGATTCTGTTACCACAAAATCAAAAGTGAATCTGTATCTCAGTCATTAACCTGGAAATTATCTATGCTGACTCATCAGCTAAACCTTAACATACAGTATGTGTATTAAACTCTCTTCAGCAGAGCATGAGAATGTTGTAAGTTTCGTGCTGTGGCCTCACACTTTTTAAAGTGCTGAATTCAGGGTGCCATGTTTACCAGACAATCTGTCTATGGTCAGTCAAATAAACTGTGCCTGATGAGCTGAGCCAAAAGAACTCAACATCACTGAGCTCTGAGATATATTTGCATTGTTAGGATTTGACCAACCTGCATCTGACACCTTGGGATGAGAATGGGCTGTATTATTATATATATATATGTATTAATCAGGACAACCATCAGGAACAAAGCCCAAAGTTTGGGTGAGGCCTGAGGGAGGCATGGGCAATCTGCACTGTATAGTCTACAGTAGAAATTGGAGGTGCCTATTCATTATTGGCTGTGCAGCTGTATTGCTAGCTGCCAGTTACAGTTAATTGTTTGCTTTCACACAAGAACAAGCAATAATGTCCTTTCTCATTGAACTTGCAATTTTGTCTACTGTCAGAACTGCCAGTCGTTTAGGTAGTGTATTGCCCACACATGACCCAGTTGTGCTTCCAGACTGTCAAAGACTTTTGATGTGTGGTGGATTATAGCCCAATCTCCAATTTGCCCTTTATGTCTAAAATCCTTAAAAAAGTACTTTCATAACAATTATGTGACCACCTGCACAGAAATACGCAGTATAAAGATTTCTAGTCAGTATTTAGAGTACGTAGATCACAACATTTAATTACAGAGACAGGAACATGTCATTGGGATCAAAGGAACAGCACTGAGCTGGTTTAAACATACCCTATCGGATAGATTCCAGTTTGTGCATGTTAATGATGAGTCTTCCATGCATGCAAAAGTTAGTAACGGAGTTCCACAAGGTTCTGTTCTTGGACTGATTCTTTTCACTCTATATATGACCCCATTAGGCAATATTATTAGGAAACATAAAATTCCCATTGCTATGCAGATGATACACAGCTATATTTTATATATTGTATATTATTTATTTTCTATCACTATCTACCCGAAAAAAAGTATCAATAATCAAACTTCAGGCATGCTTAAAAGACATAAAGGCCTGAATGTCCTTTAAATTTATACTACTAAATTCCGACAAGTCAGAAGTTGTTTAGTTTGGTCTATTTTTTTATTAATTTCAATTCAATTCTATACAAATCAAATTTAGTTGAAAAAAAATTTATTGACTAATTATATTGTTACCGTAGATTACATAGCATTGTCCTCAAGTAGTGCTGTGAGGGATATCTTTGTTATCAGGGCCTTTAGCTATCAAGCTCCTCTAAGCTCTCCCTCTCAGGAACCAGCTACCAGTTCAGGTTGAGGAGGCAGAAACCATATTTACATTTAAAAATAAGCTTCGAATTTTTCTTTTTTTAAAAAAGCTTAACTAAGCCATCTCTTAGTTATGCTGCTATAGATTAGTCTGCTGGGGAACCTCTCTTGAGCTCATTTCCTCTCCTCCCCTCTTTCTGCAGGTTTCCACAACATTGGAACTGTATATTTCAAGGGTGCAGTTACTGGTCGTACCAATCTGCCCCGTGTTTTTCCTGCTTGTTTTTGTTGTATCTTGTTGCCTATTATTATCTCTTTTCTCTTTCCACTGCTGGAGGTTTCTTCTGTTAAATCAAGTTTTTCCTCTCCACTGTTGCCTAGTGTTGCTCAAGTGGAATGGTTGGGTTATATTTTATAAGGTCTTTAACCTTGAACATTGTAAAGTCCCTCCAGATTTTGGCGCTATATAAATAAAATTGAATTGAATTAAATTAAGTTGATGGAAGAAGTCTTTAGAATTCTTAGCTACTTTAATTGTGTGCAGGTCTCATGGCTTAGAATACAACCACTTGTTGCTGGATTAAAGTGATGGTGCTTGGCTGTATGGACACGACAGGGGTGTAGTGTTACTATCACAATCGTTTTGATTGACAGGCTTAAAAATTTAAAAACCTGCTTTCTATTTCTAATGTTTTACTAATAAACTCACATTTATTACAGTGATATAAACATTAAGCAAGATAATGAAATTCAACATTAGTCAACCGTTCAAATTCTTTGAAAAAGCATCATAGTGTCTTTATTTCTACTGTAAGTCTATTTTCTGGTTTTTAAATTTAGTGATATCACTAATGTGACATTGTGTAGTCAAGAAAAACAAACTATGACATTGAAAAGAGCAGAACTTATCTATTACCTACGTGCTATATACACACACATAACTTCAGTTATATGCCAAGTATTCCCTGCTTACACTGCTTCAAAGAGGCTTTTAATGTGAAGAAAAGTAACTATGTTACTAAACTAAGTATAAAACTGGTGTAATCAAAACAGATATTGTCATGATTCCAGTTCCACTTCCTGTTTCATGCTTTTATGTTTTTTTCCTTTTACTGTTTCCCAAGCATCCTACTTTTCTTAATCAACCTGATTATTTTCACCTGCATCCTCCTTCCACTTTTTAAGCACATTCAAGTCCATAGTTTTTTGCAAGCCTGTCCGACTTCGCTTATCTCTCCAGCCCTCTTATCTCCGCCTTGCTTTGTTTATCATGTTTTTTGACTCACCTTTGGACTCGAACCCTGCCTCTATCTTGCCCCTTTGAAACATTTTTTTGGTTATTTTTTTCTCCATCCTTTGGCCTGGTATTATCTTGGATGAACCTGGTAATTAGAAAAAGAGTTTTTGAAGATCTTATTGTTTCCCACGTTACTTTGCGCCTCACTGTGTACGCTGAGATTCTTGTGACTTCAGCGGAATCTGCGTTGATAAGACCAATTCAGCTTCTGCTATCTTGCTCTGGGAAACTCCAACAACCCTCCTTGAGGTCTTACTCCTTCCTCTGGAATTAGTTAACTCCAGAACACCTATACTCAGATATAAGTGGTTTACAGTCTGAATTCACTTTTCTTGACTCAAATAGTTTCACTCACCTGGCCTTACTGTGGTTTGTGACCAACACACCTCCAAAACAATTTAAAATGCTCCCAATTTGGACCTTTGCCAGACCCTTACCTTTGACAGTTAACTGCCCCGTCCCCCCAGCACTTTACTCAGAAAATATTGGCAAATAAACTGGGGAGTAAATGCTGGAACGACACCATAAAACACAGCTGCAGACACTGGCCTCCTGTTCAGTCACACTGCAGTTATGATTGTGCACCATAACTTCCTCAGACATAATAAGCTGAAATGCTTTGATGAGTCAATGTACTTTGTATTGTGTGCTAAAGTATAAAAGAATGCATGGCACTATTCATGCAAGTCAACAACTGTATTGATGGAAGAAAATGTGCATTTGCAAACTATCTCAACTCAACACGTGGGCCCTGAAAGCTGAACCTCACATCAAAGATTGAGTTAAACAAGGATTTTTAGGTTAGTTAATTCATGGCACCTTTAGCACAACCTCACGTCAAGTCTCCCACTGTTTTGGTAATCCACATCTGGAAACCGTTCATCGAAACAGTAATGACGATTTATAGTACCACTCCTGTTAAGTGTTGTAATGCATGTGTTGTAATGTATGTGTGTTTTCACATGTAACCTGTGAATAGCTCTTGGTGGGAATATGATTTAAATTAAAACAGTGATTGTGGCCAGGTCTGCTCACATTGAATCAATTTCTCTCTCAACTCTCTCCTGTGACTAAATAAATAGTTCAAATTAACTATAGTGAGACGTGTGTATTTCTATAACTTTGTATTATTTTTAGAATTCTAAACAAAAATGTAAACAAAATGTGTTAAATTAGATTATCATTTGTTTTTAAAATGGTGACATTTCTGTAGTTTAACACAATTCATTACAATCTGTAAAAACAAATTCATCATTTGTGGCTCAATAGGTAGAGCAGTTGTCTACCAATCATAGGATTAGTGGTTCGATTCCCGGCATGCCAAAGTGTCCTTAGGCGAGATACTGAACTGAACGTAGTTGCCCCCGGTGGGTCAGGTCAGCTGCATAGCAGCTCTGCCATCGGTGTGTGAATGTGTGTGTGCTTGTGCGTGTGAATGGGTGAATGAGACGCAGTGTAAAGCGCTTTGAGTACTAGCTAGGTAGAAAAGCGCTATATAAGTGCAGTATTATCAAAAAAGCTTTTGCATATTGTAGGATTACCATTTAGAAAAACATGCTGGGTCTGTCACTTATTGCAGCTTTGTATCATTAAAAATGCAACAAAACAACAAAGATAGACTTAATCTGGATGCAAAATGTCAAATTTCTACCTCATGCAGCACTGGAAAAGGAGGTCAATAACTTCCACTGATGCACGTTAACTCGTATTGATGTGTTTCAAGATGTCTATATAAAAACACAGAGTACTCTGTGTACTCTGCTAGCAATACAGAGCAATGTTATGATGCACAAACTTGAATCGTGTTTGTATCTCATTGGTTAATTTAGCTAATGTCAGCATGTCTCCACGTATAAAATATTAAACTTACGAGTCATATTGAACCACTGTATAAACAAATCAAATGAAGTTTTTCATGCCATAGCATTTGCCTAAACGGCTGTTTAAGTCTGTAGATAAGCTGTGAAATCTTTTTCTTAAACAGCACATTCTCTGTATATCACTGATGACTCAAATGTGGCCCTGTTCTCTGGAGAAGCCTCTGGTGTTTTCAGTGCATTAGATCTTACACCTAGAGGTCACTATGAGATCCACGGTGAGGCCATGGAGTCGACCCCAGCATCAGGTTCCATCAGCCAGCATTTTTCGGTCATGCAAGCTCCAGTGGCAGCGGCCGCTCCGTTACAACGGGCTACTTCAAGTCCCCCTGTGACATCCAAAACATTGGAAAGGTAGAGTGTGTCTGCTCTCGTGCACATTTACTTGATATATATATGTACTACAAAATAATAAAAATTTGAAGGATCATAAATCCTCAGACAAACATGGATAGATGACTAGAATAGCAAAGCTACGCTGGTCTTGGCCATGCTGTCTAACAATCCCTGAAGGAATTTGCGAACTGTTGCCATTTACAATGATTGTAAAATTATAACTTTTTATTTTTACAGATCAGTATACCTTGCAGAGGGGGTTGGTGGAAGGTTAATCCCCAACAGAATGGTAGTTGTACGATTTCTGCAGTGTGAGGCTACTCTTCAGGGCATAGTAGGAAAAGTTCAAGATGCCATTGTCAATTACAACCCCATAATTTTGACAGACGCACAGGGCAATGCAATTCTGGAATCAGAAGGCACAACAGGTGAGCCACAATATTACGCTTAAAAATATCCAATGGAAAGATGGTGTAATACACTTCTTGCCAGGTGCATAATTTTAAGTTATAAGACTAAATTGTTTTAATATAGCTTTATCTTAATTCAACAGTTTTGTTTGGTTTTATTTGTCATCCACAGGGTCACAACACTGTTAACAAAATACAGGAAAAGTTCTTGCTATGCCAGAACAAGACTTTATTAGCCTCCAGGGAACAAAGAGGAAGCGACTAAGGTATGCATTAAATAGAAATGTACATGTTATAAGGTGAGCAACACTGCAGAAAAACTAGTGAGAATTTTGTGTCATAACAGCAGCATTTTAAGTAATTTTAAATTAGTTAGTACCCAGTTTATTTCCCCTTTTTGTGTGTGTAGCAGCCGTTAAGATGATGACGCTTGGGAGAAGTCAGTGACAAAATAGAAGCGACAACAATCAGAGAGCTCACTGATCTTGCAGTTATCCAGAGAATGATGTTTACTGCTCCCAAGCTACAGACTATCAAGGAACGATTTAGCTGTGTGGTTTGTATGTGTATATACAAAATTGGGATAGAAATTGCACTACATCTCAATACAATGTCATGACATTTAAAACACTTAAAATTTGAAATGCATTCACATTGTTAATTGTAAAAACATTCAACATTCAACCTGGCTTTCTACTCACAGACAGACTGCACAGACAATGCTAGATACAGCTCAAAACCTAGAAGTACTACTAAAGTTTCAAAGTTTATCCCTATATATAAATATGCTGCCTTTAAACAACTGCTGTAAGTAGTTGGTCTAACAGCTGCATGTTCTGTGTTGAAATCGTTTTTTACAAAAGAGTAATGTTTTTACTTGCGCAAAGGTTTACATTTGCAATCAGTTGATTGCTTCATGTTAGTCCAATATGAACAGTTTTCAGATGTAGAAGTTATAAATTTCTCCAAATAATCAAGTCAAGTCAAGTAAGAAGCTTTATTGTCATTCCAACCACATATAGCTGAAGCAGTACATAGTGAAATGAGACAACGTTTCTCTAGAACCATGGTGCTACATAAGACGATAACAAGACAGAACATAGCAGGTTAAACAAGAGCAGATGATAGTATCAAAATTAAAACATGATCCTTATCAGGGTTGTAATCAGATGATCTTTTATTTTGTAACCTGGAATTCTTTGAGCTTTTCATGATTCTGCCAACCTTGCAAGACCAATGTGGCACAGCTGGCAGGTGAGGTTGGACACACAGTATCTTACAGGGTTGTCGTCCATATCTATCTCTTCCAGGTTCATCAGCTGGGGTAGGGCTGTTTTCATTGGGTAGTTGACACGGTTGTTGATCTTAGGCCAGAGCCTTTCAACTGTATGTTTTTTTTTCTAAAACCATGTCTAAAATAATATGTAGTAGTGAATGAATGCCCCAACTGCAAAAACAGATGCTTTCCAATTCCAAGTGAGGTGGATTTGCAAAAAAGTGTGGACAACAGATACTATTGTAAGAGAGAACAAAGAATGTAAAAATAAGAAAGTTTCTGTCAAAATCACAGTGAAAAAGAGAACAGAGACAACTTTGCAGAACCGAATTGAGCTCTTCCAGTGCCAACTTACAAACTTCAAAAGACACCTCTTCAACATAAGACGGCAAGTCAACTACTATTGGGAACTAAAAAGAGGTATGACAGACCATGAGTGCCTAATTTATATGGATTTTTCAGAAAACTATGCTTTGTATCGAACCAGCAGCAGTCAACACTCAACACTGGAGTTCTACATGTTGGTGGAGTAGAAGAACATGTTTGCTTTGCCACAATCAGCCCATTGAAGGAGAAAGCTCCAGCAGCAATATGGACCCATTCATCCCCAATTCTTTATCTGGTTAAAACGTCCTAGCCAAATCTGACCATGGTGCCCCTTTTTTCAGCAATGGGCCATGCACTCAATACAGGCAGAAAGGCAACTTTTACCTGTTTTGTACTAAGCTGCAATGGTGGGGGTTCCAATCAGGCACCTGGAACTTTTTCGAAGCAAACCACGGCAAAGGGTGCCCCAGATGGAATTGGAGGACTTGTCAGTCATGGGAAAAGACACTCTTAATGCTGAGCTATTATTCACTGCACTGGTGAATGCGCAGACCTCTGTATAACATCGTAGTCCCATCAACCATGCACATTCACCAAGTCGTAATCATTACCCCGGGGGTAATCATTTACCATGATGTGAGCTGCCTTTGCTTGGCAAGATGTGTCAGTGTAACTCCAAAACCTTTACCTTCGAGGTTCATGCAACAGCATCCACACAGGAAGAAAAAGTCAAAAAACTATCTCAGTTTCCTTGGTAAAACTCAGGCCAGTGGGGTTGTCTGAAAAATGAGGATGAAATTTATCCTGGAGTGATTCAAGAAGTGAATGAAACTCATGTTTAAGTCAAATGTATGCACCGGATTGACATCAACTGTTTTTTCTGGCCACGGCGGCATGATATCTTTTGGTATTTGCATGAAGATGTCATCAGAATGATTCCTCCTCCAACTTCTGTGACCTCACGTCATATGGAGATTCACAGGTCCATATAGTCAAAGATCTCAGACTTCGGAACTGTCTGAACTCAAAAGCAATATCGAAGAGCAAAAGTAACACAATATAAAACTGACAACAAGGAATAACATCCTTAAAAAGACAGTTTTTTGATTGAGAAGAAAAAACAGAATAAGAAACTATAATACAATTAGTTGGATGAGTTGGAAATTAGTATAGAGAAAGATCACAGATATATACACCAGTGAGACCTAAATCTGGACTAGAGAAACACCACATAAACTATGGGTTAAAAATGTTCAAGTTTTTAAAGTTATGTTTAAGCTTCCATACATTGTTATCCATTGTTGTAATGTTTTTAATATTTTCAGTTGATCTCATCAACTTAAGTGCATGATTGAATTAATGTGTCTACTAATGTGTTGTGTCAACTGTGTGACTCCTGTTAACTGTGTTAATTAGTTTGTCAAATGTGTTACGTGTGTTTTTTGTGATAAATCTCTTAAATGTTCACTAAATTGCAACAAAAATGATAGCTAATGATAGCAAAATTAATATTTTCAAAACAACTAGAGAAAAGACTAAAACACTTTTAAATAAATTTATTATTAAATGTATAACAATACATATGTTTTACATGACACAACATTTGTGCGTAATACACTTGACAAATTAATGAATGAAATGTTTTTTGTCAATAAAATTGTTACATTTCCCTCCTCCGGCCAGCTGAGGCAGTGTCCCCAGATGTCTCTGTATTTTTGTTTTTCCTCTTTGTTTCCCATCACTTCTGGGGACATGTCTCGGCTGGTCTGAGTGGCAGCAGGTGTGTGTTTTTTAGCAGGTGTCTTGTGTCTGTCATTACTGTGTCTTGTATTTAAGTTGGTGTCTGTCTGTCAGTCATTTGCTAGTGTGTCAATCGTCGTACCTGTGCATATCCTGATTCCTCCATTTACCTTTTCCCCGACCTCTGGCTTTTCATCCACGGTTTGTGAGTTTGCGTACTGTTAGTTTGTCAGTGTAGCTGTACTTGTTCTGTTTGTTCCAGCATTTAGCTGCGTTTTTTGTTCATGTTAGTTCCAGCTTCGGCTGCCTGGTTTCGTTTGTTAGTCCCAGCGTTTGCTGTTGTTTTTTTTTGTTAGCTCCAGCTTCGGCTGCGTTTTGGGTTGCTTTTTACTTTGTTCTTTTCCAGCTTTTGGCTGTGATTTTGATTTCCAGTTTGAATTGCGATTACTGCGGGTTTCTTTTCTAGTGAGTATCTAGTTTTGCCTGCCTTTTGCAGAGTTCCTGAGTTTTCCTCCTTTTGAGGGTTTTGTTCTTTTGTTCACATTGCATTACGTCTGTTCTGTATTTTTGATTACGTATTTTGTCAATAAACTTATTGGGAAATTCCACTCTGTTTGTTGTCTCTCTGCTTCTGGGTCCGCTCGTTAGCCTGTTCGTAACAGAACACACTAGCCAACATGGACCCAGCAGAGAGGCGGCAGTTACAGACTGCGCTCCAGTCCCAGGGGACCATGTTAGGTCACCTACAGG
Source organism: Anabas testudineus (assembly GCF_900324465.2). Taxonomy (NCBI): domain Eukaryota; kingdom Metazoa; phylum Chordata; class Actinopteri; order Anabantiformes; family Anabantidae; genus Anabas; species Anabas testudineus. Next base: position 27,155,035 of record NC_046612.1, on the reverse strand, counting down.
ACCAGACTGATGCACATGTTTCGGCCCTAGCCTCTGTTAGTGCGGTTGCGGACCAGGCTTTGTTGCTGGCTAGTTCTCCCTCTACCGAGTGCAAATTGGCACCTCCCGAACGTTTTTTCGGGGACGCTACCAAGTGTCGCTCATTTTTGGCTGGGCTCAGACTTTTGTTTGAGCTCCAGCCAAATACATTTGCCACCGAGCGGCGCAAGGTAGCGTACACACTCTCTCTCCTTGGTGGGAGGGCACATGAGTGGGGAATGGCTGAATGGGAGAAACAGGATGAGTGCTGTTCCTCTTTTGATAAGTTTGCAGAGGAACTGACCTCCATATTCAATCCTTCCGCCCATCGCCGAGTGGTTGCAGCGAAGCTGTTCCGTCTCTCCCAGGGTGCTCAGTCCATCATTGACTATACTATTGAGTTTCGCACCCTGGCGGCCATGACGAGCTGGAAGGAGGAGACTCTCTGCGATAAGTACTATGAGGGCCTCGCGGAGGGCATAAAGGACGAGTTGGCAGGCCACACACTCCCAACAAAGTTAAAGGAGCTTATTTCTTTGGCGGTAGCAACGGGCCAACGCTTCACTGAGCGGCAGACAGAGCGGCGGCTGGACCGACGCACTCGGGGGCGTGGTCTTCTATCCACCTCCTCCACTGGACCGGGGCCCTCGACCGCTGAAGAGCTGCTTCTTCCTGGCGACAGGCGTCAGGCTGCTTCTTCTTCCACTCTCCTGGCGGATCCAGGGGAACCGATGCAGCTGGGACAAACTCGTCTGCCAGCGGCTGAGAGGCAGCGTCGCCTGTTGGGGGGACTTTGTCTCTATTGTGGGGAGACTGGACACCGAGCTCGTCAGTGCCCGTTAAACTCCAGCGCTCGTCAGGCAGCAGGGAGGCGCTGACGAGCTTTACTGCATGCACGTCCTCCCGTCCTCGTCCAGTGCTTAGAGGGGAGCTGTTTGGACCAGAAGCTTCGTTGGACCTCGACGTCTTCATTGACTCGGGATCAGAGGGGAATTTCATCGACAGCACTCTGGCCCAGAGCCTCTGTATCAGGACTGTGGGGCTGAGTAAGCCCATTGAGGTACGAGCCCTAGATGGTCATATTATACATGTTGTTCAGCATAAGACTGTTCCTACTAAGTTGGTGGTGTCCGGTAACCACCAGGAGTTTTGGAGCTGAATGTCATCTCTTGCAGGCATACGCCACTGTTATTGGGTCTCCCATGGCTCGCTCTGCACAACCCTCATGTATGCTGGTCAGCGGGGAAGGTAAGAGGCTGGAGCTCCTTTTGTTTAGCCAACTGTTTACGCTCAGCAAACCCTCCTTCCTCCTCCAGAACTGCACTGCCTGCCGCCATGCCAGTCAACCTGTCCGGGGTGCCTCCAGTCTACCACGACATCCAGGAGGTATTTAGCAAGAGCCGTGCGTCTTCTCTGCCGCCGCACCGCCCTTACGACTGTGCGATCGACCTACTCCCTGGTACAACCCCTCCTAGGGGTAGGATTTTCTCTCTATCCAACCCTGAAAGGCAAGTTATGAATGACTATATCCGAGACTCCCTCCAGGCCGGCATCATCAGGCCCTCCTCTTCACCAGCTGGAGCAGGATTTTTCTTTGTGGACAAAAAGGACAAATCCTTACGCCCTTGCATTGACTTTCGAGGCCTTAATGACATTACCATTAAAAACAAATATCCCTTGCCACTCATCTCCTCAGCCTTTGAACTTTTACAGGATGCAGCAGTGTTCACCAGACTGGATCTGCGCAACGCCTACCACTTGGTTCGGATTAGGGAAGGAGATGAGTGGAAGACGGCATTCAACACCCCCAACGGCCACTATGAGTATCTAGTAATGCCGTTTGGTCTTACCAACGCCCCCGCCGTTTTCCAGGCCCTGGTGAACGACGTGCTCCGGGACATGATCAACCAGTTTGTTTTTGTTTACCTGGACGATATTCTAATCTATTCCAGCACCCTTGATCAACACGTCCAGCACGTCCGTGCTGTTCTTCTGCGCCTGTTGGAGAATCAGCTTTTTGTGAAAGCAGAAAAGTGTGAATTTCACGTACAGAAAACGACCTTCCTGGGTTTCGTCCTGGAACCAGGGAAGTTGTCTATGGACCCTGCCAAGGTTTCAGCAGTCCGGGATTGGCCCATTCCTAAAGACCGTAAGCAGCTACAGAGGTTTTTAGGGTTTGCCAACTTCTACCGTCGGTTCATTCGGGGCTACAGTAAGGTGGCCGCCCCTCTCCACGTACTCACCTCGTCCAAGATGGCATTCGTTTGGTCCTCGGCTGCTGAGGAAGCATTTGTTTGTTTGAAGGATTTGTTCACCTCTGCTCCCATACTCAACCTCCCTGACCCCAAGAGGCAATTCATCGTGGAGGTGGATGCCTCCAGTACTGGGGTCGGGGCGGTCCTTTCTCAGCGGGCTGCAGTTGACAACAAGATACACCCGTGTGCATTCTTCTCTCGCCGCCTGTCTGACGCAGAGAAGAACTACGATGTTGGCAACCGTGAGCTGCTTGCAGTCAAGCTGGCCTTGGAGGAGTGGAGACACTGGTTGGAGGGAGCTGACCAGCCTTTTTTGGTCTGGACTGACCATCGAAACCTGGAGTATATCAAGACTGCCAGGAAACTCAACGCCCGCCAATCTCGATGGGCGTTGTTTTTTGCCAGGTTTAACTTTGTCCTCTCTTTCAGGCCTGGCTCTCGAAATGGCAAACCGGATGCTCTGTCTCGCCAGTTCGAAGAGGGGAACTCGGGTTCCGAGGAGGATGCCATCAACCCACACATCGTTAACCCGGTCAACGTTCGGTCCCTCCGCTGGGACCTAGAAGAGAGGGTAAGACAGGCTCCTCATGTCACTCCTGTTCCCCATGGTTGTCCCGTGGGTCGTCTGTTTGTCCCCTCTTCTCTTCGTCCGCAGGTGCTTAGGTGGGGGCATGACTCAAAGCTGGCCTGTCATCCGGGTGCTTTTCGCACGGCAGCGCTGATCGCCCAACGCTTCTGGTGGCCATCGCTTAGGGAGGACGTCAAGCGATACGTGGCTGCCTGTCGGGTCTGCGCCTGCAATAAGGTCCCCCACCAAGCACCTGCAGGTTTGTTAAGGCCCCTTCCTGTTCCGTCGCGACCCTGGTCGCACATTTCCTTAGACTTTGTGACTGGATTACCGCCTTCAAATGGACGGACTGTAATTATGACTGTGGTAGACCGGTTTTCCAAGCTGGTCCATATTGTTCCTCTGTCCAAGCTGCCGTCCGCCAAGGACACTGCCATGCTTCTGGTGGACCATGTGTTCAGGTTGCACGGTCTGCCAGAGGATATCTTATCGGATCGGGGCCCACAGTTCACTGCGGCAGCCTGGGCGGAATTCTGTCAGGCACTCGGTGCCACTGTCAGCTTGTCTTCAGGTTTTCACCCACAGACTAACGGCCAAACGGAGCGGATTAATCAGGAGGTGGAAACGCTGCTGCGATGCATGGCTTCTACCAACCCCTCCACCTGGTCGCAGCAGCTGTCCTGGATCGAGTACGCCCACAACTCTCTTCCGTCCTTCGCCTTGGGCTGTTCGCCATTCGAGGCAGCATATGGCTACCAGCCTCCTCTCTTCCCTGCACAGTCTGCCAGGGCTTCTGTCTCGTCTGTTGGGGCCCTCATCCGGCGGTGCCGTTCCACCTGGGATCGGGTTCGCCGGCACCTCCTCCGGGGGCAGGACCGGTCTGCTCGGCAGGCCAACAAACACAGGAGGCCAGCTCCTGCTTACAAGGTGGGAGATGAGGTGTGGCTGTCCACCAAGGACTTGCCTCTTAAGGTGGAGGGCCGTAAGCTGTCCCCTCGTTTTGTTGGTCCGTTCAAGGTTGATAAAGTTATTAATCCTGCTGCTGTTAGGCTGGCCCTTCCTGCCAGTATGAAAGTGCACCCTGTGTTTCATGTGTCCAGGTTGCAGCCGGTTTGTCGGAGTCCGCTGGCGCCCTCCTCCGGCCTCCCTCCGCCCGCCCGGCTCGTTGATGGTGCTCCTGCCTACCCCGTTCGCCGCCTCCTTCGGTGTCGTCGCCGGGGTCGGGGGCTCCAGTACCTTGTTGACTGGGAGGGGTACGGTCCGGAGGAGCGGTCCTGGGTTCCTTCCCGCTTTGTCCTGGACCGTGACATGGTGCGGGCCTTCCACCGGGCCCACCCTGAGTTCCCCTCCTAGGTCGCCGGGGGGCGACTTTTGGGGGGGGGGCTCTGTTACATTTCCCTCCTCCGGCCAGCTGAGGCAGTGTCCCCAGATGTCTCTGTATTTTTGTTTTTCCTCTTTGTTTCCCATCACTTCTGGGGACATGTCTCGGCTGGTCTGAGTGGCAGCAGGTGTGTGTTTTTTTAGCAGGTGTCTTGTGTCTGTCATTACTGTGTCTTGTATTTAAGTTGGTGTCTGTCTGTCAGTCATTTGCTAGTGTGTCAATCGTCGTACCTGTGCATATCCTGATTCCTCCATTTACCTTTTCCCCGACCTCTGGCTTTTCATCCACGGTTTGTGAGTTTGCGTACTGTTAGTTTGTCAGTGTAGCTGTACTTGTTCTGTTTGTTCCAGCATTTAGCTGCGTTTTTTGTTCATGTTAGTTCCAGCTTCGGCTGCCTGGTTTCGTTTGTTAGTCCCAGCGTTTGCTGTTGTTTTTTTTGTTAGCTTCGGCTGCATTTTGGGTTGCTTTTTACTTTGTTCTTTTCCAGCTTTTGGCTGTGATTTTGATTTCCAGTTTGAATTGCGATTACTGCGGGTTTCTTTTCTAGTGAGTATCTAGTTTTGCCTGCCTTTTGCAGAGTTCCTGAGTTTTCCTCCTTTTGAGGGTTTTGTTCTTTTGTTCACATTGCATTACGTCTGTTCTGTATTTTTGATTACGTATTTTGTCAATAAACTTATTGGGAAATTCCACTCTGTTTGTTGTCTCTCTGGTTCTGGGTCCGCTCGTTAGCCTGTTCGTAACAAAAATATCTCAAAAGTCATTAAACCTCAAACTTGGCAATACATAATTTACCACATTAAGGTGGTCTATTACAGAAACATCTAGTGTAACAATCAAAATGAAATACTGACTTACTCACCTGTTGTTTGATATAAAATGTATCCTAAATTATGGAATGAGACGTATATTTAGCTGTGGTCCAACGCCACGTTTGAGATTAGACACTGGTGAAACGTTATGTTAAATAACTTACATTCTCTTGCTCTTCTCATGCTCTTTTCTACGAGGCGTGGTTCACATCAGGCAGTGCTTCTTGAAACCAGTAAGCCCAAAACTGGTGTGTGTTTTTAAAGGGCAGGACAGCTTTTAGCAACACATCCAATATCATCACACTGATTGGACTCAAGGTTGACTCACTCCTGGCTCCAATTAGCTACAGGCTACTTTTTCCACCCTGCACTGTGAATGTTTACATGTTATGTTCAATAAAAACATAAAAACATATAATGTTTGTGAATTAACTATTATTTTAAGCAGATTGTGGTTTGCTATTGTTGTTAGTTAGATGAAGATCAGAGCACATTTTATGACAAATGAATGCAGAAAACCATGAAATTCCAAAAGGTTCACAAAGTTTTTCTTGCCACTGTATACTAAAATATCAATACGATTAAATTGGAGAGAAAAACAAGATAATGTGTCCATGGACTGTAAAGTACAGTATGTTTGCTATGTGGTATGTGCGTACATGTATGTATAGCCATGTATGTGTTTTGATGGTAACATATAAATCTTTCTGCTCATGCAACAGTGTGTGTATGTGTGCATAGACTGCCCCTTAAGTTAATGAATGAAAGAAACAATGCTATAAGTTGCCATATCAGACTGTTCTCTCCCACGTATTGTTTTAAAGTACCAAGGAAGCAGGAAAATTAAATTAAATGTTCCCTTCATTTGCACTTGAGACATACATGAGCTCACTAATATAAACACACACAAGTTGAAGATGCAGTGAAGCACAAACTCAGTACGTGATATGCTGGTGGCTCTTCTTCACTCTAAAGCCCATCAGCCTCCTTATTTCAGTCCTCTTACCTCTCTCCTGTCCCTTCTCTCAGGAGAAAAGCCCTCCATTGTCATTCACTAACAGTAATGAGGTGGAGGGGAGCTGTCGAAGCGCAGAGAGCTGACAGCAAAGAGGCAGAAGGCGGGGATTAAAGTCAACTCAATAGCACACTGTGCTGGAGATCCAACAGAGAGGGATGAGAGAGTGGAGGCAAACAGAGGAGGGAGGAGATGGGAGAACAGAGGGAAGGAGAGGGATGGAGAGAGGAAATCCTTCACTTGTTTAGAGGTTAGAGGGGTTACCTTTTTTCTTTTTTTGTATCATTAAAGAAAACAATTGTAAGTGACATAACTGGATTGCTACAAACCTTGGATTAAGAGGCTTCAGGCTCCATATTTTAATGCCAACCCTGTCTCCAAAAAGATGTCAGCACAACTGAACTTAGTTCTAGGTGTGGTTAGATAAAAAAACAAAACAAAATCCTTTGAGTAAAGTAAATGCACTGAGTCTGAAGCCACCATTAGGTTCTGTTAAGCTAGATCACAGTCTGTCACTAACCTTAATCAAGTGAGACTCTTAACACAGTCATAACAACTTTACTACAACTGTAGACAGACAAATGTCACCTGCTGAAGGTTGGTGGTATCAAAAGCATTTAGTAGAGTGGCAGCATGGTAGCTGGAGCTTATCAGAATGTGTTGCAGCCAGTTTCTGTGGAACTGGATAACTGCACGACATGGACATCCTGCATATAAAAATATGCCCAGCACAGAATCTGGTGACTGGCCATGGCCAATCAAACTTACAGTATATAACCAGCCCAATCTAACCTGATGCTGGTGGATCAATGCTGCAATCTGATTAAATAAAAATTTCTCCTGGTGTATAGCAGCTCACAGCAACGCAAGTAGGATCAGTACGATTGAAACAGGTATTCATCTATTCAATTCATCCATCCATTCTCATCCGCTTATCCGGGGCCGGGTCGCGGGGGGAGCAGCTTAAGCAGAGATGCCCAGACTTCCCTCTCCCTAGACACCTCCTCCAGCTCTTCCGGGGGGACACCGAGGCGTTCCCAGGCCAGCCGAGAGACATAGTCCCTCCAACGTGTCCTGGGTCTTCCCCGGGGCCTCCTCCCGGTGGGACAGGACCGGAAAACCTCCCCTACGAGGCGTCCCGGGGGCATCCGAAACAGATGCCCAAGCCACCTCAACTGGCCCCTCTCGATGCAGAGGAGCAGCGGCTCTACTCCGAGCTCCTCCCGGGTGACTGAGCTCCTCACCCTATCTCTAAGGGTGCGCCCAGCCTCTCTGCGGAGGAAACTCATTTCGGCCGCTTGTATCCGCGACCTTGTCCTTTCGGTCATGACCCAAAGCTCATGACCATAGGTGAGGGTAGGAACGTAGACTGACCGGTAAATCGAGAGCTTTGCCTTTCGGCTCAGCTCCTTTTTCACCACGACGGACCGGTACACCGACCGCATTACTGCTGCCGATGCACCAATCCGTCTGTCAATCTCGCGCTCCCTATTTCCCTCACTCGTGAACAAGACCCCAAGATACTTAAACTCCTCCAGTTGAGGGAGGATCTCCCCCCCAACCTGGAGGGTGCAAACCACCTTTTTCCGGTTGAGAACCATGGCCTGGGACTTGGAGGTGCTGATTCTCATCCCGGCCCCTTCACACTCGGCTGCAAACCGCCCCAGTGCCTGCTGGAGGTCCCGGTCTGATGAGGCCAACAGGACAACATCATCTGCAAAAAGCAGAGATGAAATCCTGTGATTCCCAAACCGGATTCCCCCCGACCCCTGGCTGCGCCTAGAAATCCTGTCCATAAAGGTAATGAACAGGATCGGCGACAAAGGGCAGCCCTGTCGGAGTCCAACATGCACCGGGAACAAGTCTGACTTACTACCGGCAATGCGAACCAAGCTCCTACTCCGGTCATACAAGGACCGAATGGCCCTTAACAAAGGGTCCCGAATCCCGTATTCCCGGAGTACCCCCCACAGGATGCCACGAGGGACACGGTCAAACGCTTTCTCCAAGTCCACAAAACACATGTAGACTGGATGGGCGAACTCCCATGAACCCTCGAGCACCCTAGCAAGAGTATAGAACTGGTCCAGTGTTCCACGGCCAGGACGAAAACCGCATTGTTCCTCCTGGATCCGAGGTTCGACTAGCGGCCTAACTCTCCTCTCCAGCACTCTGGAATAGACTTTCCCAGGGAGGCTGAGGAGTGTGATCTCCCTATAGTTGGAACACACCCTCCGGTCCCCCTTTTTAAAAAGAGGAACCACCACCCCGGTCTGCCAGTCCAGAGGTACTGTCCCCGATCTCCACGCGATGCTGCAAAGGCATGTCAACCAAGACAGCCCTACAACATCCAGAGACTTAAGGTACTCAGGGCGAATTTCATCCACCCCTGGTGCCTTGCCACCGAGGAGCTTACTGACTACCTCGGTGACTTCGACCAGGGAAATGGACGAATGAACCTCCGAGTCCCCAGCCTCTGCTTCCTCAACAGAAGGCGTGACGACGGGGTTGAGGAGATCCTCAAAGTATTCCTTCCACCGTCCTACAACGTCCCCAGTCGAATTCAGCAACTCCCCACCTCCACTGTAAACAGTGTTGGCAGGAAACTGCTTTCCCCTTCTGAGGCGCCGGACGGTTTGCCAGAATTTCCTTGAGGCAGACCGATAGTCCTCCTCCATGGCCTCGCCGAACTTTTCACAGGTCCGAGTTTTTGCCTCTGCCACCGCGCGGGCTGCGGCATGTTTGGCCTGCCGGTACCCATCAGCTGCATCAGGAGTCCCACAGGCCAACCAGGCCTGATAAGACTCCTTCTTCAGCTTGACGGCTTCCCTTACTTCCGGTGTCCACCACCGGGTTCGGGGATTGCCGCCACGACAGGCACCAGAGACCCTACGGCCACAGCTCCGAACAGCCGCATTGACAATGGAGGTGGAAAACATGGTCCACTCGGACTCAATGTCTCCAGGCTCCCCCGGGACCTGATTGTAGCTCTCCCGGAGGTGGGAGTTGAAGACCTCTCTGACAGAGGGTTCCACCAGACGTTCCCAACAGACCCTCACAATACATTTGGGTCTGCCAGGTCTATCCAGCTCCCTCCTCCGCCATCGGATCCAACTTACCACCAGGTGGTGATCAGTTGACAGCTCAGCCCCTCTCTTCACCCGAGTGTCCAAGACGGAGGTCGGATGACACAACCACAAAGTCGATCATAGACCTCCGACCTAGGGTGTCCTGGTGCCACGTGCACTGATGGACACCCTTATGCTTGAACATGGTGTTCGTTATGGACAAGCTATGACTAGCACAGAAGTCCAATAACAAAACACCACTCAGGTTCAGATCAGGGAGGCCGTTCCTCCCAATCACGCCCCTCCAGGTATCACTGTCATCGCCCACGTGGGCGTTGAAATCCCCCAGTAGGACGACAGAGTCCCCAGTCGGAGCACCTTCCAGTACCCCTTCCAGAGACCCTATGAAAGCTGGGTACTCTACACAGCTATTTGGCCCGTAGGCACAAACAACGGTGAGAGACCTATCCCCTACCCGAAGGCGCAGGGAAACAACTCTCTCGTCCACCGGGGAAAACTCCAACACATGGCAGCTGAGCTGGGGGGCTATAAGCAAGCCCACCCCTGCCCGCCGCCTCTCACCATGGGCAACTCCAGAGTAGAAGAGAGTCCAACCTCTCTCAAGGAGTTGTGTTCCAGAGCCCAGACTGTGTGTGGAAGTGAGCCCGACTATCTCTAGCCGGTACCGCTCAACCTCCAGCACAAGTTCAGGCTCCTTTCCACCCAGTGAGGTGACATTCCCCGCCTTAATATGAAAGTTTAATGTTGGTGCGGCCCGCAAGTTTGATATGTTTGGCACTTTACGGTGTTGTTTTGTGGAGCTGAACGAACCTACCAATCACGGTGGAGTATATGGCTCTCGGGGGGCGGGACATTGGCCGGGCTTAATGCAAGCAGAGAAACATTTGTCAATGAGTGACAGCAGCGTTGCCATGGAGAGTTTTCTTCCTGCCTGGCTGCTGCCTCATTTCTATTACCGTAAGCACACGCGAACATTTGTCCCAGCGCGCTGCGTTCACAAAACTTTTTTTAAGTTGCTACCCAGCGGGAAATTGAGGTCTCTCTGATTAACTCTAATGAATCAAAGTGATGCGAAAAGTAAGGAACTCAATGCAGCCTAATGTAGTTTGCAGTCAGTTGTAGGGTTGCACCGTTATTTGTGGGTCATTGTTTTTTATTTCATCACGATTTTTGCATTGCATTTTCCTAACTCTTCTCCACCTTTTCCAAGTACAGGTCCAGACTTACTGATGATCGTCTTCAAGCCATAGTTAGGGCTGCTTCCTCCCTCGAGCCAAATGTGGCTCAGCTATGCAAGAGGAAGTACTGCCGGGTCTCTAGCAGCAAGGAGTAGGCAAGAGGAGCCATGTTCAGAAGAACAGTTTGTGTTCTTCAATGTTCAATTCATGTTCAGAAGAAGGTTAAAGGTTAAAGAACTGTTAATACAGATATTTGAATCTGAATACAGCAGATATAGAAGACTGAAGAAACCACATATAGTCGCTGACTAGAGAAATTGAATTATTATTATTATTATTATTTTCATTGTTATTATTATTATTATTATTGTATTTATTTATTACTGATTGATTGATTTATTTTCTTATTTAATTTGTTTATTTATTTTTTTTATCTTATTTTGTGTTAAAAAAATAAAATAACGAGATTTAAGAAGATTGGAATTTTTTAACAAAGCTTTTCTTGTGGAAAACCTGATGTGGCCCAGCCTCACCCAGACTCCAGTAGCCCCCAGGTAAATTGAGTTTTGAGACCCCTGCTTTAGAGGAAGAAACCTCCAGCAGAACCAGGCTCATAATGGGCGACAATCTTCCACGACCGGTTGGGGAAAGAGAAGAGAGAAAAGAACAGCAGGCAACAAAAACAACAACAAGCAGCAAGAACATTGAGCAGGTCAACTGGATTCTGGAGATGTACAGCTCCAGGCCGAGGATACCTGCAGAAAAGTACAGAGAGAGGGAGACAGAGAGGAGGAAACACAACTACAGGAGAGAGAGGACACAAAGTTAATGACATGCAATGGTGGCATTTGCATTGATGAGAGAGGAGAGGAGCTCAGTTTATCAATAGATATCCCCCAGCAGACTAATCTAAAGCAGCCTAACTAAGGGATGGTTCAGAGTCACCTGATCCCTTTCTAACTATAAGCTTTATAAAAAAGGAAAGTTTTAAGTCTAGTCTTAAATGTAGAGAGGGTGTCTGCCTCCCGAACCTGAACTGGGAGCTGGTTCCACAGGAGAGGGGCTTGGTAGCTAAAGGCTCTGCCTCCCATTCTACATTTGGAAACTCTAGGAACCACAAGTAAACCTGCAGTCTGAGAACGAAGAGTTCTGCTTGGAAAATATGGAACTATGAGGTCTTTAAGATAAGATGGAGCCTGATTATTAAGGGATTTATAAGTGAGGAGAAGAATTTAAAATTCAATTCTGGATTTTACAGGGAGCTAATGGAGAGAAGCTAATGTAGGAGAAATATGATCTCTCTTGCTATTTCCAGTCAAAACTCTGGCTTCAGCATTTTGGATTAACTGGAGGCTTTTTAATGAGTTATTGGGACAAACTATTAATAATGAATTACAATAGTCCAGTCTGGAAGTAACAAATGCATGGACTAGTTTTTCAGCATCACTTTTGGACAGGATGCTCCTAATTTTAACAATGTTTCTCAGGTGGAAAAATGCAGTTCTAGAGATTTCTTTGATGTATGAAGTGAAGGACATATTCTGGTCAAAGATAACTCTGAGATTTCTTACAGTATTACTTGAGGCCAATACTAAATCATCAAGGGTGAGAACGTGATTAGACATAGTGTCTCTGAGATTTTTAGGCCCAAACAGTATAACCTCTGTCTTGTCTGGATTTAGAAGAAGGAAATTGGAGGACATCCAGGCCTTAATGTCTTTTAAGCATGCTTGAAGTTTGACTAATTGATTCGTTTCTTCTAGTTTCATAAATAGGTATAGCTGGGTATCATCTGCATAACAATGGATGTTTATGTTAATAATTTGAGTGTTTCCTAAAAATATTGCCTAAGCAGGACATATAGAAAGTGAAAAGAATCAGTCCAAGCACAGAACACTGTGGAACTCCATAGCTACCTTTGCTGTGCATGGAAGATTCATCATTAACATGTACAAACTGGAATATATCTGATAGATACGAATACGTAATAAAATGTTGTGATCTATATTGTCGAATGCAGCACTAAGATCTAACGGGTATAGAGAGTAGTCTATTGTCTCATGCTAATAGAAGATCATTAGTGACCTTTACCAGTGCTATTTCTGTGCTATGATGTACTCTAAATCCTGACTGGAAATCCTCATACAAGTTATTACTGCGCAAGTGGTTGTACAATTGCTTAGAAACTACCTTTTCAAGAATTTTGGAGATAAAGGGCGGATTGGATATTGGTCTATAATTTGCTAAAACCCCTGAGTCCAGAGTAGGTTTTTTGAGTAGGGGATTGACTACGGGAACCTTAAAAGCCTGTGGTACGTAGCCTATTTGTAAAGATAGATTGCTCTGATCTAATATGGACGTGCTGATCAAAGGTAAGACATCCTTGAGGAGTCTGTCGGGATGGGATCTAAGAGACATGTTGATGATGAATGAATTACTGAAATTAATTCAGAATGATCTATGGGGAGGAAACAGTTTACGTATGAGCGTGGTCTTACAAATGAATCTAGAGTTGTTGTACAGACCATGCCGTATGCAGGGAGGATCTGATAAATTTTTTCTCTAATAGTTATGATTTTATTTGTAAAGAAATTCATGAAATCATTGCTGCTGAGAGTTGAGGGAATACTAGGTTCAACAGAGCTATGATTCTTTGTCAGCCTAGCTACAGTGCTGAAAAGAAACCTAGCGTTGTTCTTATTTGCCTCTATTAATGAGGAGTAATATGAGGTTCTAGCTTTATGGAGAGCTTTTTTTTATATATATTATTAAACTGTCTGTCCAGGCTAGGCAATATTCATCTAAATTGGTGGAACGCCACCTCCTTTCCAGCTTACGTGATTTCTGCTTTAAGCTACGGATTTGTGAATTGTACCATGGAACTAACTTCCTCTGACTCACTAGTTTCTTTTTCAGAGGAGCAACAGTATCAAGTATTGCTCATGTATCTACTATTTAAATATGGGATTTACACAAGTCGTTTCTTCAATGCAGTGACACGTGCAATTTCACTTTGACAAGAACCTCCCAAAGTCTAATAGATTGTTTTTAGGGGGTTCATGGTTCATTCTAAAAATGTTTTTGTTTGGTTAATTTATTTTTTTTATTTATTTTTTTTTTATTGGTCTTAGCTTGTCATCTTTCATAATAAGTAAAGTAACAGAGAATTCACAATTTGATTTGTCTTCTGTTGCTTCTGAGATATGTGTGAGATATGTCTGAGCAACACCCAGCTTCAGGCCTCAATTAGCAGCAGTGCATTGGATTTAATTAATCTGTGTCTTCCTCATTTATATAATCAGCTTTGGTTATTATGCTGTTAGACTGAACACGTGATAATTCAAAGTTTTGCAGCCATGATTATAATTTATTATAAGTTAAGATTATCTCTTGGTCTCTTGGTGTTTACTTGATATGACCACAGTGTGAATTCAACATTAGCACTTGCACATAAAAGGCTTTTCTTCCTGCATTATTAATTTATTGAGTTGACATCATGATCTTTAGCTGAGGTAAGCAGAGTGCACCTTGTTAGTCCAACAAGGATTTAATGAATTGAGCAAAGTCTGAATAAACAACACATTTTCTGAGAATGTTTCTTGACTTACATGGTCCCACTGCAATTCAACAACCTGTTTAGTTAACAGTTATAGTTAAGTCAAAGAGGAAGTATCAGCAGAGAGAACAAGCAGAGAGTGTCAGCAGAGGTTGGGAGGTACAAAGCTAATGGTTTCTTCATCTCTTTTGATGACACAATTAAATCCCCCTGTAGGTCAGCAGCAGGAAGTCTTTACATAGTAGACCTGTTGTCATAGTAGTGTTGAGTGGCAACACAAGTTCCTGTGCTCACTGGGCAACCCAATCTCGTGATTGCAATTGGATTACTGTTTTTCGATTAACATAGTGAGGATATGACGGTAATTAATGTAAATAGCAAATCACAGAGACACTGATACATTTCAATAACATATTTCCAGACACTGTTTTGACATCAATTTTTGTGACTACAGTGCTATTAAACTATTTTTATTATTATTATCATTTAGTATCTCATTGCTCTTAATTAAAGGTAAAGTTATTGTTTTTTTAAAAAGGTAAAACCTGTTTATTAACCTTTAAGTTAAACAACTGTCTTTAACTAACCTAAACCAAAGTGACTTAAACTAAAATACACATAGGACCCATGGGATTGACTCTGCAGTTTGACAGTCTAGTGCATTCAATGCCTGCCATCCACCACAAAACGTTCTCATCCCACATCATCAGCTAATTACGCTCCCTACAACATCAAATACTTGTATTTTGCAAGTTCTTTGTTGTGTCATATTGACAGTACCATTTGGCAACTAATCCACCGACTGGACTTTTGAGATACTGACCACCACTGTATAATTCCTAGAATTATAGTGCCATGCTAGTCACATCACTAGCATGTCTAAAAGTCATCTTCATATTCCATTTAGCATGAAACACACGTTTTACCTGTAATCCAGAGAGTGAACTACACTGGTTTTCCACAAAGAGGTTTTCCAAAGCTCTAATTTTTCCTCCTGGGAATCTAAATCAGCTTTATTTTGTGCCTTTGGCACCACGGCTGAAACCTAAAGTCTGGATTCTGCTTTTAACTGAAATCTTTCTGTTCTACACTTACAGTGTGCTCTATTGGGAAAAGCATTGTTAATGGTCTGTCAGCTTCTGTTTGTACACAGTGAATGAAATATGCTTATTCAAACACATTTATCACTGATGGCAGTTACAAACTAACATTCTCTCTTGTTTCTCTGCTCCAGTTGAAACAAAAAATCATAAATAAAAGAAGGAAAATCACTCTCCCTCAATGTGTGTGTTTGTGTGTGTTTGTGGAGTGATGGTGTTAAGAGTTTGACAGGTGAAATCTGTGAAATAACTAGGTCACATTAAATATGTATGACATTCATTTACTGTAGTACTGATTTTATGCACTGGGGCAAACAAATGCCACAAATCTTAGACCAGTTCGAGAGCTCACAGTCTCACATTAAAAGTGTGAGTTAGTTATAGTCAGGTCAGGTTTACATCAGCTCAGCTTGTCAACTTGTACATTTAATGCAATAACTACAAAATCCAAATTAACATTAAATGAATACCCAGTTAACACACTTAGATTGCCTCACTGTAAACACTAAAACCCATATATTCACACTTTGCTCAACAGCTTACTCAAAATATCTGTAAAGGCCTTAGCTGAATCACTAACCCTCAAAACATGTATACAAGTCCTCCTTTAATTCAACAATCTCAACAATTCTGTTCTGCAAACAAAGCATTCTGCAACAAAAGCTGCGATTATAGTGCTGCCTCATTGGTGTAACCCCCGCCCACGTCCAGTGCATTTGCTCCATTTATCTCAATAGTCTCTATGAGGGGAAAAAAGCCTGCTAACCATCAATAGCCATCTGAGAGCTCCTGCTTCCCAAGCTGTTGAGCACTCTCATGTCAGTTCTCAGACAAGCCTGTATGTGTTTGGGTGTTTGGCCAAATGAAATATTTATTTTCCAATTGCAACAGTCATTTTTAGACTGAGGCAATAGATCTTGCAAGCTAGAATTCCCTAGAAAGCAGTAAAACATCTGGTGTGGTGGAAGAGCTGCCCTGATGTTAAAAAAAAACCTGGAGATGGGAAATTCATTGGACAGCCATGCTGTCATCTGTCATATCGCCAGCCAGCTCTTTGGTCCACTCAGCATTATATATCAGGTTCATAATATTGTTCCTTTTGTTACCAACTGTGATGATGATGATATTCTCATACTGTACCATGCAGTTTGTGGTTCCCTCCACTAAAGGTTACTGTTCTGCTGAAAGCTTTACACAGTATTTATAGTACTGGACTGTAAAATGAAAAAAGAGGCCTATTATAATATAATAATATAACACATGTTGTTAACAAATTGTGCAGACAATCTTAATTGTGTCCACTAAAGATCACATCAGGACTTCTTGCTATAGAACAGTTAAGACATGCATCTGAAGTGTCCGATACCTCATACACTTTTTTTTTCCCATGTGATGGCCAACAGAACACCGTCTGCTTTTTGTCTCAGTGTCATCACTGATCAGAGCAGCTCAGTCTGAGTCAGTGCCCTACTGCTCCACCTCAGCATTAACTTGAGCTGACAGCTGCTCTGCCTGCTATGCCCTGACATCAGTCTGGACGGATGTACCAGGGCTGGGACTACCAGGTCTCTCAGTCCAGAGGTGTCTATGTCATTAGGAAGTTGTGCTAATGGAATCCAGTCTAACAGGCATTAGATTGGTTGCTGTTGCCATGGGATTAGTTTGCCTTGCGTAATCCACCCACACATCTACCATCTAAACAAACCAATATCAACACTGCTTCTAAATTATTCTACTGTGTACATTTCAGTATACCTTGCTATGAACTAATATTCATTTTTTTTCTTCATTTAAAGCCATTAATGCATTATCTTAATCACATGCAACCAGAGTTCTGACTGGAATTAGCAGGAAAGATCATATTTCTCCTACGTTAGCTTCTCTCCATTGGCTCCTTGTAAAATCCAGAATTGAATTTAAAATTCTTCTCCTCACTTATAAATCACTTAATAATCAGGCTCCATCTTATCTTAAAGACCTCATAGTTCCATATTCCAGCAGAACTCTCCGTTCTCTGACTGCAGGTTTATTTGTGGTTCCTAGAGTTTCCAAATGTAGAATGGGAGGCAGAGCCTTTAGCTATCAAGCCCCTCTCCGGTGGAACCAGCTCCCAGTTTATACAGTGGCTTTTTTCATTGAAAACTGCTGGCTGTGGAAGCTGGGTAGAGAGCTGGTAAGAAAGATGCTTAAACACAACTTGTGTGACATTTCTCTGCATGCTTATCACTATTAGGCATATCTCTAAATCAGCAGTTAATACAGGACTATTGATTGTGGCAGTGTGACTGGTCTACAGCTACGCAGCCTCATGTGCATCAAGCAATGTCCACCACAACATTAAAACCACTGGTGGTGTTGATGTTGTGGCGGATCTTTTTAGGTTTGAGTCTGTTTTCATATTCATTCATGAATCCACTCCCACAGGAGTTCTCTTCAATCTATGATCATTCCTTTATATTGCGAGCATGTCAGTGACAGAAAAATGGTTTGTTACAACAACCTGCCAGCGAGGTGCCACCCCAATCTATTTTAATCTCTCTCTTATTTTTCCATAACTCCTTCAGGCCCAGCACAGCTAGTCAATATGTGTGTGTGTCAGAGAGAGAGAGAGTGAGAGTGCACGTAATCTCCCTCCATTGCACTGCAGTCTTTCCCTCTGACAACGTGCCTCCATCTCTCAGTGCAGCCAAGTGCTCTTCCCTGTTCCATCTAAGCAGTAGCATCACAGTAATCTGCTCATCGCCAGAAAGTCAATCTCCCCCTCTCTGTCTTAGTCTTAGTCCTTGTTTTAGCCTGTGTCTGTCTTGTGTCTCCCCCTCCCTGTAACAATTAAATGCAGGAAGTTGGAATATCACTTCACACTAAATCTGTCTGGAAAACTGATATTACAGGCTGACATCTCCATTGTCTAAAAGATCTTTCTGTCAGTGTGGGATTTTGTGTATTATTCATTTGATTCTTTATGTAAATACTCCTGATTTACATTTATTTGTGACTTTTAAAATGCATCTTTGCCAGTTTTCAAATCCTTTCCTACTGTTTGAGTTTGATGAGTAAACATTAAATATATAAATTGTATTCAACTTCCCTCATTCCCTTACTATCCTGTATTCAAATATCTCTGTGCTTCTGACTGGAAAACCCCTCCAGATGACATCAGATGACAGATATTTTGGCACGAAGAGAAAATGTAGTCTGGTAGCATTTTAATTATTTTAGACTTATGTTAACAGAAAACATAATATGGTTGTAATTATATTTCCAATGAAACATTTGCACTTTAGTTACATACTACACATATACTTTTTGGGAGTTTTTGGGAGACAGGGTTGCAATAATATGTTTTTACATGGTGTTATGTTTATAATAAGGTGCAAGTCATAACATAACAAATACACTTTGGGATTTTGTCAGTGCAAATCCTAGACTGTTCTGTTCGCTGTTAATGTTCTGTCTTAACACAGATGAGCTTAGAATGGAATCTGGAAACAGCTGAATAGTAAACATTTTATGTTTTTTTTTTTTTTGTATCAAATTGCTGGACTCCAGCTCCAGCTGACCCTCCACAAATCCACTGCTCCAGATGTTCTCTTCCAATGACAACACAATGCTCAACATGGCCAGCTTTTTGAACTTTTTAGCAAAGATAAAGTGACTTCTATTAGTCACACCAATTATTGGGTTGGGATGTGACAATGACCACAGCCTCCACAGAGCAACACTGAGGCTCACCATGACACATCGGCTTTCATCTAGCCCACCTGACATCTGCTTGGCACCTGGACCACATGCCTGCACCCTTTGTCTCCCTCAGATCTCTGCCTGATTCAGTGTTCAATAACTCATACTTTGTAGACCCACTTCAGGAAGCTCTGTTTACACTTAGATCCACATTAAACCCCACGTACAAACACACATGAAGGTTTCTTTATTTATATGAGGATGACTCAAAACCCATAATATTTTGTTTTATGGCCCTGTGCTTCTTCAGTTTTGTTTTTGACAGTGAATATTAATCATCTGAACCAATATAAAGTATGACGTATGCTGAACTTGCTTTGAACAGACTGGTGTCAGGGACAGGTTTTAAGTAATAAGTACTAGGCCACTCCAAAACTTTAATTTGATTCCTTCTGAGAACATTCAAAGTTCGACTTACTCTTACATTTGGGATCATTGTTGTGCTGTAGTTGAGTTTGATCTTCAGCTTACACAATGCTGTCCTGGTGTTCATATTAAGATTCTCTGGTAGAGAATGAAACTACTGAAAAAGCATGCCCACCTCCATGTTTGGATTTGGTATAAGCCAGATGTAAAGGTCCTCCAAACAGCTGAACTTTTGACTTGGTGTGATAAATGATAATGACGATCAAAGCAGTTTAGCATGTATGGCAGTACTGTGGATGTACTGTAGTAACAAAGGGGGTGAGCACTTTTCCCTGCAGGTCTTGTTTGTTTTAAGTCACCTTGGTACTTAAAAACTACAATTACCATTCTAAACCTGCATTTATTGTTTTCTCAGGTTATCTTTGTTTTAGGTTCAATTTAGTTTGATGATCTGAAATAGATACACACAGAGAAGAAATACATTATTCTTTCACAGCACAATGATGTTTGCACTAAAATATGTGTTTTCTAAATTAATCTACAACTGTGTAGTGTCATTTTTTCTTGATTCTGTAATTGTAAAATTGTAAAAACCAAACTAAATAGTATTTATAGAATCTACGCCTCTCACAAAAGTGAAAAATGGGTTCTCAGAATCAGAAGATTTGGATATTACATGTTTACAGTGATGTCAGGGTTTTACAAATGAAAAAAATAATTTTCTGTATATTAATATCTGTGAAAAATCCACACTGCAATATGTTACTTTTTCTTAGTAGAGATATGTTTTATAATTAATCTTAATGTCTTGAGGCTTGTGACACAGACTCACAGAAGAGTACTGGGACTACTGCAGAGATTCTTTTAATAGGTTTTTGAGAATAGTTCCTCCTTCTTCTTAATCAGAAGTTAAGCTCTGTACATCACATATTCAATTCAATTAAGTTTTATTTGTATAGCGCCAAATCATAACAGAAGTAATCTCAAGGCACTTTACAGTGTTTAAGGTTTAAGACCTTACATAACATAATTGTATACAGAATTATACAAAGCCCAAGTGGAAAGAAGAGAGAGAGAGAGAAAAGAACTGCAGGCAACACAAAACACACACACACAAGAAGTAGCAAAAACACTGTTAAAAAACAATATTGTGCAAAAGTGTATCTTGTGTGTGTATCTATGACATTCTATCATGGCTGGACTGATTTTGAGTCTACAGCTAGTTTGATTCCCAAAAGTTGCATATTGTAGTTTTAAGCCTAAATTGTGAAGTACACTATGACCAAAATGATTGATTCTTTATTAGCTGCAGCAAAAGTGGAAGATACCGTAAAGCCATTGGAAATGGTATATATTACTTATATAATATACTTATTATACATGTTAACTGAAAAAGCTTTTCAGTTTTTGTTTGTCAAATTACTAGAACAGTTCTATGGTTTTATTTAAACTCTGCTAGTGACAATTAACCTGCAGTCTAACCACAGAGCTTCTTTTCCCAAAACTGCACCACACATAGATCTGAGGATGGAAAAAAATTTCTGATATAAAATTTGTTTGCTTTGTATTCCTGCGAATTACTCCAACAACCTCTTTCTGTATTAACTGTTGTTAATAATTATGTGGCTTTCTTCAATTAACTTGTTTATTCATATATATTGGTCCCATTCTGATTTATTAATATACCACAGCAGCAACAACAGTTTGTTTTGGCAACAATTAGATTATTGATAATTTCCTTGTCATGAGCCAAATCACCCAATTCTATTTTTCTATCATTAATTAGGAAATAACAGAAGTAGAAAAGAAGTAGAGTGACAGATGCCAAGTTACTGCATTCATCTGGTCCAGATTGTGCTTTGAAAGTTGTTCTCAGTATCAGCACTGTTTGAAGTAATCAGCCTCATTGTGACCGAGAGCAGTGAGTGCTGCATGCTCATTGTTATACGTCTCTTTATTACAGTCAGAGTATGTGTTTGTTCAAACTGAGTCTATTAATCATATTTTAGCATTTCATTCGATCACTACAAAGAGGCAGTGATAACGTCTCCAGAACTGTGAATTGCTTTTGGGTGAGCTACGGGCTGCCGCAAACTATAAAAAAAGACCACAAAAACACCTTTGGATATAGAAGAAAAACAGATGACTGCATTAATAAAAAAGCTTTATTAGCAACAAAAAATTCAAGTTAATAATTCTTTCAAATATTATTGTAAGACAGGTCCCCTAGCCCCAAAATTGAATGGAATAATAGCTCAGGCAAAAATGAAAAATAGAAATGTTAGATTTTATAATTTCTAATGTGATAGTGAATAAAGTAGGAAAAATAAAGAAGTGATGAACAACTAGACCAGATGAGACAAAGATAGAATTTCACCAGTCACCTTATGTGTAAATGGCCTCAAATAAAATTGAAGCTTATAAATTTACACATTAGGAATTCATAATTTTTTTTTCAGTTCTGTGCTATGACAGGCATAACAAATAACCTTTTTGTCAATGTACTAATAATTTATGGCTCTAACTGTAAATAAATCTGTCCACAATATTATTACCATGTTCTTTGTTCACTACAATCAAGTGCACTTAGTTATGCCATGCATATGTTATTTTGTGAACAGTGAACATAAATAGTAAAGTTCAGGTTTTAGGTAACATTTCAATGTAATTCTAATATGCCCAGAGCATCACACTGCCTCTGCTCTGCTGCTGTATTTTGCCCATAGTGCATGGTTCCGTGTCTTCCTTATGTACCCAATTGCATGCATTGTGTTTTTTCTGCCAGCTGTCGTTCAAAAGCAAGCACTAAAATTTCCAGCTTGTGCTATAGTTGCTATCCTGTGGGGTCAAACTGGGCGAGCTGACCTCTGCTTCTCATGCACATCAGTAAACCATAGATACCCATGACTTTGTCTCTGGGTCAGTGCTTGTCCTTCTTTTAGTTACTTTTGCTTTGAGAACATACCCCAAGACCAATTTTCCTGCTTCCAACACATCATTGTACATTACAACAGTTCGCTGTACCAAGATAATCAGTGTTATTTATTATACCTGTCATGGTTTTAATGGTAATGAATACATTTTACATAATTTAATTTTAAACGTACAAAATTATATCTGTAAAATATAACATGTTTATTTGTAAAATATGATAGTATTTCTTTCTGTACAAAAAAATATATTTTGTAATTTTGACTGTATTGGGTTGTTTATTTTAGTAGTTTTAGTTATTTTACTAAAATTAACAGTTGTGTTCGGTTTAGCAGTTTACTAAAGATTACTGTAAATAAAAGACTGCTTCTTTGTCTTTTATGATGTTTACAGCACTATTATTAATTTCACAGACATTTTTTACAGTGTTGCTTTCCACAAGCTGGTCGATCAAGAAGAGGTGAAATAAAACAGCTCATTTGAACAGTTTGATCCCGAAGGCCAGAGAAGCTGTTGCATAAGGGCACATTATAACTTGGATTTTGTGACTTGAAAATGATATTATCTTGTAACAGGAAGAACAATATTACATTAGGTAACTTGTTACATTACTCAGCATTTCTTATAGTTATCTATGTGCATCAATATGCTTTACAATCCTTGTTTTGCTCTATGTCTATATGTATATGTCTAAGTATTGTTGTTGCTATAATTACATTAAGAAAATGTCCAAGAATGAGCAACAAGAAGCAGCAGACAAAACACTGGGCAGGTTGGTAGTGGAGAGTTAATAGTACAGTAACTGCACTCTGGCTCCAAGGCCGAGGATACCTGCAGAAATGTACAGGGAGAGGGAGGCAGAGAGGAATAAACATATCTGATAATACTGATTTAGTTACTGAAACAATTTTAGTACTGGTTCAATTTTATGGTCATTAGAGGCAGGTGTTTAAATAGAGCGTGTAACACTATTCACTTCTTGCTATGGTGGACAAACTTCTTCTCTTCAGACTTAGAGCTTGACCTTATTGGACTCCACAGGTTTTCATTTACTGGACCAGATTAGCATTGGACAGTTTGTTCTGAACAATGCAGATATGCTCAGGAATCAGTGCTGTGTCTGCAGCTGCACCCAGGCAACGTAAACTCGTATAAAAAAGAATTAAAATATGGTGTGGGTATTATGTGTGTAATTGAAGTCAGGCTGAGAAAAGTGACCTTCTTTACATCAGATGCAGAAGAATACAATTCATATTTAACCCAACAGAGCCAAGTGCTTTAAGATGTACACTTAGGGAGTGACAAAGAATCACTGAAGTCAGTCAGCATCAGGTGTTTTCATGCTTATACTATTACCACACCCAGACACACATGCATACATATATAAAATATTGATACAAGGGAGTTGGAGCAATTTGTACTGATGAATGGTTTGTTGAAATGAGCTTTAATTCGCCCATTTCACACAGTATTATTTTCCATTTGATCAGTATGCTATTCTGTATATGAAGTACAAATGCAGCATGGGGAGTCACTCTCCTTTTATGCCGGTACCAGAGATAGAAAATTGCTCTAGCTTGCCTTCTAATTTAGCAGAGATGGTTTGGGGGTTAAAGTCGAATGGGTATGAAGTTTTGATTTTATTTCTGAGACCAGCCAGTGTGGTTTCAGACTATCTAAGAGACTCTCCCGCTTAGATTGGATTCATTCAAGGAATGCAGTTGTGTGGTAAGATGTACGATGTGGGAGAACTTGCAAACAACTGAGAAAGGTGGGATACTACAGCAGTGGTGGGCTAAGTCTATCCTAACACACCAGACATACTCCACACATAAAACCTAGATAGTTTGTAATCCCAAACTGTTTCTCACCCTCAGTCATGAAGAAGCAGGATGCTCATTAGCTGGCAGCTGAACCCATGGTGCAATATTTAGTCCTCATGGCAGGATATACCAATTAGTTTAGCCAGCGGGAACCAGCCCTCCCGCTGTCAAAATAAACAGCAACCATAGGTTATCTTTACATGCTTCTGTTTGCCTAGTCTGTCTTTCTCTCTTCTCATCTCTATTTATGTAGCACCGGGTCCCCATCTCATTCTCTGATTGAGTCTATGTTTACATGTACAGACCATTCAGTTGGATGCAGATGAGGCAAAGTTTATATGACCGATACTGACAGATCTCAGACTGGTTGATTTAATATATACGTCTGGTGGTTTAATTTTGAACATCTTGTGTCTCCATATTCAAAGACAAGTCTGTATGTTGCAAATGTATGTTTTTCCTTAATAAATAAATTGAATTTAATTGAATTTGACATGTCTGTAATAGTTGTGAAAGGAGTAAAGTTCTCTTTTGCTGAATATCAGTAATAGAGGTGATCATCCTCTCACCGCTCCCACCCTTCCCCCCTCGCTCAGTGGGGCTGTGTGCCTGTTCATTTATCTGTGTTTTATTGTTTTCTCACATTTGAATTTTCATGTGTGGGTGTGTGTTTTTGCACACCATTCTTCTTCAGTCTCAATAAGATGGTTCCACTTTCCCACTGGTCAGTGGCTGAGGATCACACATCCTCAGAGGTCAAAGGTCATTTGGGCCAATAGTGTGACATCACAGCAGCTTAGAGAGGTCAAGAGACATCAGCAGAAGGAGGAGAGGACACTGACCAGACAAAAGAAGTTCCAATATAAATAGAAAAGCACATTATGGAGGAGAAAAGGTTCGACACAAAGGGTTTAGGACGAGCGTGAAGGAATCCAAAGACACATCTCTTCGCAGCCAATCACATCATAGCTCCTTTGCACAACTGATTGAACACACTAGCAGATATAGGTTGACAAGTATTTAGTGTTTCTTTAAAATAACCTGCCAAATATGTTTTATATCTTTTGAAATCAAGAACCAAAGCAAACAGGTTTAAAAATTACTGTTGAAAAAAACACTGGTGATGTTTTTATAATTACAATAAAATAAAACGTCATATTTAACTATAACTATGACAACATGTAATTCATTTTTAAACAGTGAATAACAAAATCAAATACAAAGGAATTAACAAGTCAATAAAGGTCTGCCTGTTTTAACGTAAAGTCCTAATTAAAGACCTGTATTCATGTATGTATTTTGTTTGCTGTATATATTTTATCATTCTGAATGTTTATCTAGACTATGTTGAAAAAGCAGAACTACCTTAATACAAATACAAATATCATCACTTATTGTGAGGGTTGCTGCTCAGGAAGCGCTTAACTTCACAAATAATTACTTATTTCAGCATTTCTACTTGATTTCCTCTAAGGCTAAAATCCTAATCAACTTAACAGAAGCTTATGTTGAACTCTTTTTCATAACTCTTTACAGATAGTCAGGGGTGAATGTTGCTTTTTTTTGTTTCAGACGTATTGTGTTACTGGACACCTGAACCTAAATCCAAAATGTGGTGGTGTGAAAAAACTGCAGAAACTTGCTGTGGCTTTTAGAAGCTAGAGTCAAACAGTGTTTATGCTGTACACCAGTGCAAATGTACCATTTGGCTCCAGAGATCCACTGAGGAGCTGACACCAAGTTACCTCCAACTGTTTCTATTACCCAGAAATTTTTGTTTTTATAGGAAGTAATTAACTACCAGCTGGTCAGGGCTGAAAAAAACACTTCTTGGATTATTGCCTTGCTCAATAATGGTCATTGCCTAATTTGTATTTGTCTTGTATTGTCTCTGTATATTATCAGAGAAATGTTTATGCCCACCAAATCATCCTGCTGCTACTATCATGAGTTATATATCAATACATACCAGTGAGTCTGTTCCAGATTCAGCCATTAGTTTGTAAGGTTTGGATGATGAGAAGATCCTTTTTTCTCCTATATTTTATATTTAGGATTTTATTTTATATATTACTTTGGTAAAGGTTAATGTCATCAGCCTATAAAACATTTGTTCCTCATCTCTGTACTCTTCTGCAAATTCCAGGATGGCTGTCAGACTCTTACTGATGAGGGGTTGGCATCTTGTGGTATGTCTGTTAATTTATTCTTTACATAGTGGATTGTAGACCCTTGCCATGGTCTGTGGAGATTGTTGGAATGTCACTGACTGTTGTTCAGTTTATTCTTCACAACTATTCCGTTATCAGCTGTTGTTGTTTTCCTTAACTCACCCATTATATGTGTGTTGCTCAGTACAACATCTGTTTCTTGGAATGTCTTATTGAATGTTTTCTTGGCTATGCCCAATGTTTTTGCAATGCCTCTGACTGTGTGTCCCTCTTTTCTCAGATTTTAAAATGGCTTGATTCCTCCTATAGAAAGCTTTCTCTATTTATATTGATTATTAGAGGTGTACAAAGCATCAAGTAAAAGCTGAAATCTTTATCTCACATCCATATTTTGATCTTAAACCCAAATGTCTTCAATCTGCTTCAAACACAAACAATTAAACTTAGTTCCTTGTTACATGTACTTGCCAGCATGCAAGACATACAATGCCATGGGCACTTTTTTCTCAGGAGTCTAAACAGACCCTTTCAAAAAACGACAGATTTTGAGGTGCCACCTCAACCTCCCCCCATTTTGCCGCTGCATCTCTGATGCTTGTGAATCATGAATGAAATTTAGAAAAAAACAAAAAACAAAACAGATCCACTATAAATTACAAAAACACAGCAGAAGGATCAGCTACACTAAGCTACACTAAGTTTTACTATCTGGAAGTTGAGTCATGGGAACTGGACTTCCTTCTTGTTCGGTCGAAACGTTTCACTACTCACCCATTTGCTTCTTCAGTCTGAAGATAGTTGGTTACAGCCCTAGCCCTGGCCTGGATAGGCTCATTAGGTGAAACAATGGAAGGGGAGGTTGTGAAGGATGTAATAGTCACACCTCTGCCAACCCCTTTTTATCCTCTAACGTGAGTTGTTAGGTGTATCCAACCTGGTGCAGGTGTGAATTCGGCCTGATCTTTCTGGGAATGGATGAAAGGGCAGCATGAAGTTTCATGTAATATCTCTGGGAGATCCAGACTGACAAACGGAATATTTCTCCTTGGAATCTGAGATAAGCTAGCGTTAACCACATTAGACCTTTAGAATTACTGTGCAACTAATGTGGCTAAATTTAACAAGCTAAACCATTAAACATACAAGATCGAACACTTCAGGGTAGATAACACTTACAGTTTCAAACCTTGAATTAGATCTAAATTTAAGTCACAGTCAGAATCAATCCATCTTAGAGCTTAAATCCTGAAATTAATCCAGCAGCCACAAATGATCGGAACACACACAAACACATCATATACTGATTTAACAGCTAAATGGGAAACACTCAAGCAAAAACAAACACTCAGTGTTTGTGACACTTATGGCTTCAAAGCTTTGATTCATGGACAGCAAGAATCAGTCCATCTTTGAGCTTCAGTCCTGAAGCAATAGCCACAAACCTCGGGTACACACATATTTCTCCATCAAAAACACATAAATTCACAGTTTGTTTAGATCCTGAGAGGATGGGAGGAAGGCAAGAGACTTCTGGGTCAATCCATACATCCAATATGTGAGCAGTGTCTGTGCTTTTTGCTCTGCTGCTGCTGTTTTGCTGTTTGCAGAATGAGTCTGCTGCAGTCAGGAAAAACCTATCGACCTGCGAGTTTTAGGCGAGGTAGTCGTGGGCTCGACAATACATACTTTTCAGCATAAACTTTGAATGGACCATTTACGATGCAATGAGGATTGGGTGGAAGTCATGGGAGGATGCCTCAATGACTAAATCCCTGGACAAGAAACCTAACTATTGTGACATGGATTCTGAATTCATCTTCTCGTTATTTATTACAACAAAGTTGATTATTTGGTTGTGGTGTAAACACTGAAGAAATAATAGCAATTGTTGTTAAATTTGCAAAAACCCTTCCAAAATGCTTGTGTTGTGTTCAATAAGTAGTTTTGAAAAGTAAATTATACCACAAGAAAAATGTTAATGTTTAAAAAGCTGTACTTCCTTTTTTTGATGAAATATCTTATATGAAGCATGTTTTGTTTGTAAAAATCATACTTAGTAACAACTAGTCACTAAGGAATGGCAGCAAACCTGGTTGGAACTTGAATTTGTAATTATGAATATGGTATCCTACTAAAAGAATATATCAAACCAAAGTAATTAATTGTGCCTGCCTAAAAGTTGGTGCCAGATTACAGTGAAACACTGATTTAGTCAATCTCATGAACAGGACAAGTGAACTAATCCTGAGACATAAAATCTGTGGAGTGCCCCTTTTGAAATGGAAATGCCTTAACACTTAATGTAAAATAAAAGAACATGGAATGTTGAAAAGAACATTTTTTCCTAAATGCTCAGTACATGCAGTATTTGGCTATAATTATACTATCAAGTGGGGAAGTAGAGCAGCCTTTGGCTTCTTTCTGCCCCCACACTGTCTGCCTCTCCTGTCAGTGGAGAGACAATAACAGCAGCAGGGGCTTTTTATCTGCACCTGAAAATCTGCTCTACGCCTACACTCTGTGCAGATGCTTTTAAAAATGTCCATGTGTCTGTATGTGCATGTGTGTGTATGTGTGTGCATGTGTGTGCATCTGAGTGACTGAACGCGTGGGAGTCAGGAAAGAGCGAGGCTACATTTCCCTGCTGCATAATGAACCTCTCCTCCAGTCTGGGGACAAGAGGAAAAACAAAAACGATTTCTCCACCTCTGACACATTTACCTAGATACAGGCCTTACACAATCACACTCATTACCAAGCTGAGATGGCTTGGTTAGAGCACTATGAGACATCAAACAACATTCTCAGTCTAAAACAGACATCACTATGAATGGAATCAAAGCTCATCCAATACCACCCATTCAGCGCTGCTGGCTGCTGAGAAGCATCAACCAATATGTCATTTTACTTTCAGTAAACTTTTCACTTATCTGAATCTTAATGAGCACTTCTGAGGTTAGAGTGCTGCATAAAAATGGGGAGGTAAAGTGCAGAATATTGCTCTTTGTGGCCATCTCTCTGAGATAATAATCTATCTCCAACATCACAGCTAAAGACCAGGACCACTTCCTCGTTGTGTTTACAATCATACTGTACGTACACTAACTCATGTACACTCCACCTCATATACATCTGATGTCTAATATTATTCACTTTGTGCCATTTTAGACAGCACCTATAATAATTTATTTTTAAAAGACCTGTATAGTTACGGGAGTTGCATATGGATGTTGATGTTACTCATCTGACTGAAGGTGACTGTGTTACCTGCAAAATGTTGGCATGTTGGCCTTGTCACTGCATCTTGTAATGGTACAGTAGTGTGAACTGTGCAACTGCCATTTTGTGGAATTGTTCTTTCACAGTTGTATGATTATAAGTGCAATACTTAGTGTAGGTTATGTTTCCAACCTGTCTCTGGATTGCTTGATTCTGGCTCATAAAGACACTGGCGTCTGTCAAATACCATTTTTTCGCAATACATACCAGTCACTTAGGTTCTTCCACCAAAGTAGTTGTTGAAAGCACAGCTAAACTGGGAACATGACACAAAAAGACCACTATCTGGCTCCTCTGGTCCACACAAGATACTCCAAGTTCTTCACTATATGTGTATGCCTGCGTGCAATTGATTAATAATAAAAATGAACAAAAATGCAAATCAATGGTCAGACCTAGACAGCAGGTGACTGAGACTGAGTCTTTGACTTCAATCATGTCAAACTGTGCTGCTAAAAATACACAGTGAGTGAAGAAATTATCAATGGGGATAATTTCTCCTCTTGCTATATAACGAAGCGGGTGGGGGCGTGCATGTCCTTCCTGCTTGTCTCAGAAATAAAGCAGTGCACTTAGTTCTACAGTCTCTGTAGAAAGCTCACACTGCTTCTCTCATCTACTGTTTATGCATGTGTGGGTGTGGGTGTGAAGTCTGAAAATACATTTGGCTTTATCTAATGATGAACCAAAGTATTCCTCATCCCTGCTGATTTGAATTGTTTCTTTAAAAAGTTAATAGGAATATTATGTAGTCTACTAAAGTATTTATATATGTGTGTAGTATTGTCCCTTTATGTCTCTTATTTTTGATGTTATTTGATGTATTGTTCAGTGACCTTTTGTTTACTGTATGACCACCTAGCACTTGTCGTCAGACAGCATTGCAGCAAGGGCACCTATCTCTGTAAAAAGACAGTTTGCTGCCCTACTTCTTCCAAAATAGGTCAGATCAAATCACCATAGGCCATAATCTGCATCTCCAAGCACTAATTATAAAACTCCTCTTCTCACTCTTCAGCTATTTCAATGCAGGGCTGCTCCACTGCAACTTGCACAAACTGTTGCTAAATAGTTATATATATATGTATATTTATATTTATATATACCAATTACACTTATGTGTCTAATTTAGGGGAAATTGTTGGAACACGCGTGTGGGCCTGAACAAAATGCTTCCGTACTTCTCCAGTAACTGTGGGAACCCTTAAGAAGGCTGTGAAAGACAATGAGAGCACAGATAGAGAGGTTCATTACACAGTTGAACAAAGAGATGAAAAATATGACAAAAATATTTAAATATACCTCAGGAAAACAGCCCTTAAATTAGATTTTTCTTTTTTTTTTTTGAAGAGTCGTGTGTATTAACTATATTAACTATATTGTTGTAATGTAACTACATTAACAAACATTTTTTTACATTTTAACAATCAACAGATTAAAATAGTGGTCACATTAGCTGCTAAGAGTAGAGCAGTGTCACACATCTCGTGGATTGCTTCTGTACTGACATGGCTTTGTGTTTTGCAGATTGTGTAAAGATTAAATGCAGCTTGCATATTTCTTTAAGAAGAATCTAATGTACAAAGTAGGTAAGCTGTGGACAGACTGGAACATGTCACTGGGGTTTAAGGAACAACACTAGGCTGGTTTACATATCAGATAGATTCCAGTTTGTACAAGTTAATAATAAGTCTTCCACACACAAAAGTTAGCTACGGAGTTCCACCAGGTTCTGTGCTTGGACCGATTCTTTTCTCACTCCACTTTCCTGTTCCCCTTAGGCAATATTATTAGGAAACACTTTTCATTAATATGCAGTAATACCCAGTTATATTTATCTATGAAACCAGATTAAACAAAGCAATTCATTAAACTTCAAGCATGCTTAAAAGACATAAAGGCCTGGAGTCCTCAAATTTTCTACTCCTAAATTCAGACTGAAGTTTTGAGGACCAAACAAAAACCTCTGATGATGACATAATGTCTTATCATGTGGTTCTCTTAGGTGAGCTTTATCAGTCTGGAAAAGGTTATAAAGTCATTTCTAAAGCTTTAGGACTGCAGTGAACCACAGTGAGCCATTATATACAGATGGCAAAAACATGGAACAGTGGAGAACCTTTCCAGGAGTTGGCTGGCTGACCAAAATTACCCCAAGAGCGCAGCGACAACTCATCCAAGAGGTCACAAAAGACCGCACAACAGCATCCAAAGAACTGCAGACCTCACTTGCCTCAATTAAGAGTGTTCATGAACCATAAGACAGAGACTGGTTTGCACTGCTGAGCAAAAAGAACATAAAGGCTCATTTCAGTTTTACCAGAAAACATCTTGATGATCCTCAAGACTTTTGGGAAAATACTCTGTGGACTGTCGAGACAAAAGTTGAACTTTTTGAAAGGTGTGGGTCCCATTATGTGTGACGTAAAAGTGAAGGCATTTCAGAAAAAATAACATCATACCAACAGTAAAATATGGTGGTGGTAGTGTGATGGTCTGGGGCTGTTTTGTTGCGTCAGGGCCTGGAAGACTTGCTGTGATAAATGGAACCATGTATTCTGCTGTGTACCAAAATATCCTGAAGGAAAATGTCCAAATCCAATTGAGATGCTGTGGTGTGACCTTAAAAAGTCGGTTCATGCTTGAATACCCTCCAATGTGGCTGAATTACAACAATTCTGCAAAGATGAGTGGGCCAAACTTCCTCCACAGCGCTGTATCAGACTCATTGCAAGTTATCGAAAATGCTTGATTGCAGTTGTTGCTGCTAAGGGTGACTCAACCAGTTATTAGGTTTAGGGGGCAAACACTTTTTCACACAGGGCAATGTAGTTTTTGATTTATTTTTACCCCTAATAATAAAAACCTTCAGTTAAAAACAGCATGATGTGTTTACTTGTGTTATCTTTGACTAATAATTACATTTGTTTGATGATCAGAAACATTAAAGTGTGACAAATATGCAAAAAAATAAGAAATCAGTAAGGGGGCAAACTCTTTTTCACACCACTGTACATAAAAGAAATCTCCAGAACTGCCTTCTTTGACCTGAGGAATATTGCTAAATTAGGAGCATCCTGTCTCAAAGTGATGCTGAATTTCTGGTGAAAGTCTTTGATATCACTTTGTAACCCTTTTCAGCTTTATGTAAATCAACAATTCTTGATATTAGATCCTCTGAAAGCTCCTTTTGGTGAGACATGGCTCACATAAGCACATTCTTCTTCTCGAAAAGTTGTTTTTGTCAGTCAAAGTAGCTCTAGTCCACACCTCCAAATTAATTAATTAATTAATATTTTTCTTAACTTATGCTAACACCTGACTTCAGTTAGCTTTTTGAGGTCATTATTCAAAGCATTCACATACATAGCACTCGTACTGTGAGGTTTTTATGGTTGTCTCAATAAAGACGTGAAAGGTCAGATTTTTTTTGTGATACTACTTAAGGCACTTTATATTTGTTAATACTCTTAACTTAGGTGAAGATCAGATCATATTTCATGATGATAATTCCTTGCCACTGTAAAATTAAATTGAACTGATTATTTTTCAAAGGCAAAACTAAATAAAAGAGAGATCCAGACCCTCTCTTATGTATAGATTTTAAGAATGTACACCTTCGCATTATTTTCAGTATTCAACATTAGCCCATAGTCCCAAAATGTATGTATAGCTCACAACTGATGTTTTGTGAAGTGTGAACTGTTGGTTTCTACAGTTAGCTGAGAGGAAATCTGGGGATTTAGGGGTGCCATTGAGCTCTAAACCAGGGACTGCATCAGGGAGTGAAAACATCTACACTAACTATCCAAGATCAAATCATAGCAAAAAATTGTAATCTTGCATCAGATTTAATTGTGTTAAGCAGAAGAGTAAGTGAATAGATCGATGGATAGATGCATCTCTATCTGTGTGCCTGTTAAATATTTGATAGTATTGAGTCAGACCAGTAGAGCCCTGAGAAACACAAACCTGGCAGGCCTCCAGGCTACCAGAGTGAGACTGGATGAGAGAGAAAAACTGAGAGAGAGAGTGAGTGGAGGAGGGGGAATAAAAAGACAGACAGATGGGTGGTGGAGCTCGACGGACAACCAAGAAAAAAGTCAAATCAAAAAACACAAATAAAAACACACAATAATTTAGTGGATGTGGATAATTTAATCAAGTGTACTAAAGCATTGTAAGCATTATATAAGCTTTTCATTGACAAATAAATGTATGCAGAGTCAATATTTACAGTGTTGATTTGTTGCTTTGGCATACTTGATATTTGGGCCAAGTCCTGACTGATAGAGATCGATTCTTGCCTTATCAGTGCTTGAAGTTGATCACAACTTGTGGGCTTCTGCAAATATAAATTGAGAGGTCAGGACAAAGGTCAGGACTCTGATGAGATAGTATTCTTGGAATGATGCTGATGAAAAGTGCTACTTATGAACTTCAATGAAATTGAAAATAAACTAGCAGGAACAGTAGGTGTATGGTTAAGAATTTAGTCCCCACATAAATCAGCATATTTCTATTTCAATGTGAGGGTTTAAATATATTAATAACAATAATAACAACAACAATAATATTATAATTAATAATAATAATAGTAATATAAGACAGACTTTATTGATGTTGATATAGTAGAAGACAGTGCTAAAGTTACTTTTGTCTTGTCCAGGGAAACATCAACATATAGCCAGGAGGAACCTGGAGTCAAACCACTAACACTGGCGTTTATATGCAACTGCTCTACCAGTCATTTCCTTTGTTAATCTGCTTTTAAATGTTTCATGCCAGGGGCTTGTGACTTTGATGTTTCATTCACAATTGTATTTTTGTCAGGCTGCTAAGTGGGATTCACCTACATAGGATAGAGTGGCAAGAAAATCTATGTGAACCTTTTGTAATGTCATGGTTTTCTGCATTAATTTGTCAGAAAAACTTTAGAAACTTGTAGTTTAATGCACATAACCATTTAGATATAGTTATATACAAATAATTATTTTGTACCATCCAGTTTGTGAATAATGTCATTTCTGACACTGAAAATGTCCCCACTGCAGGACAAATAAAGGTTTATCTTATCTTAAAATGTGATCTGATCTTCATCTAAGTCAGGAGTATTAACAAACATAACAGGTCTTCTGAGCCTGTGGACAGGTATTTTGGCTCGCTCATCGTGAGAAAACTGCTCCAGCTGTCCTGGGTTTGCCTTCTCCAGACTGCATGTTTCAGTTATTTCCACTGATGTTTACTGATCAGGGCTCATAGAGGGCCAATTCAGAATAGTCCTATCATATGCTCTTAGCTGTTCTTGGGTCATTATCCTGTTGGTGTAACCATGACCTAGGAGTGAGACTCAGCTTTTTGACACGTCTCATCTGTCCAAAAAACATGCAGCTTTTTTTTAAAATCACTTTTACCAATGGAATCTTCCTCAGTTGTCTCCTATTAACTCTACTTTCACTCAAACAGTGACCTTGGGTTGACCTAATGTCTTTGAAAGTTTTTCTTGGCTCTTTGGTTACGATTCATGTGTATGTACACTCCAGTGGACCTTAAACTTCTAAATATTATGTGCAACTGTAGTCACAGGAACATCAAGCTGCCTGGGGATGGTCTTACATCCTTTACCTTTAACATGTTTGTCAATAGTTTTCCTTCTATTCTATTGAGGAATGAACTCTCTCCTTAGTTTTCTGTGGTCCATGTTTAGTGTGGTAAACACCATGATACCAGAACAGTAACCACTTTTCACCCAGTTGACTTATTACAAGTGTGAAGAAACTTGTGGGGTTAATTAAATCTTTTTTAGGAGTACCATCATTTTTGTTCAGACCAGTTTCATTAAATAATTTTTTATGTTTTATTTATTGTTACTTTTGTCAGTTTCAGATTATTTTTGTTACCACTGTGGATTTTTCGTACTTTAATGGAAGAATACCAAGACTTTTTTTCCATGTCTGTTTATACTGGTTATATATTTTAATCACTCGCTATAAAGGAGAGACATTATCTGACATCTGAAGATTTAAAGTCACATACTGTAGCTGATTAGACAACAAGTTATGAGGACATCTGGAAGTCAGACAACACAATATGGCTTTTCCCAAATCATTATAATCTAAATATCCTCGGGACTGGACTGTTGCTAGGTGAAACAGGAAATGTGAAAATGTCTCTGTTTCACAGACTGTATAATATATCAGTATTTTTTATCTTTATTTATCTGAAAGAAGTACAAAGAAAAATGTTCAGTGTTTTGAAGCCAATTAAAAGTTGGACACTGCAACACACACAGAAAAGTGACAAAATAATGCTGAAAAGTTTGTATAATAATAAAGTCTCACCATTCTAGACAATTATTGATGATATAATTAACAAGGTAAATGGTGTCAGGTCATGGTATCATGATTGGGTACCTAAGACTCCATCTTTGCAACATGATGAGTCATAGCTCACCACTTTGCAATCAATTAAAAAGTAATTGTACTATGGGGAAATATCATTGTGTAAAGTTCAAGGACAGAAACCCCTGTTGAATGTGCGTACTGTAACTGTCAAGCCCTGAGGCAGCTTTGCATGAGAAACTTTCATGCATACAGTATATGATAATATACAATGATAAAATGATGACAATGATAAAAAACATTGCCATACATGGGAAACATCACCAATTTCTTTGGTACAGAACTTGTGTCAGATGGAATGAAATACAGTACTCTGTGGTCAGATAAGCTTGTTTAAAAAAAAAAAAAAAACAGATGTTGGGCTCTCAGTGCTGTCTCTCAGACCAGCCAGACTGTTTTCAGTCTGAGAGTAACCTTTGTACTGTTGTGGGGTGTATTAGACAGTCACCATGGGTGACTTACATATATGTGAAGGTACCACCAACATGGAGGTGAATATTAGGATTTTAGAAATACATATACTGCTATGGAAGCATCATATTCACCCAAGGAGTCAGTAAGCAATCCCAGGCCTCATTCTGCATATGCTACAAAAGTGTGGGCTCATAGACACAGAGTATGTACTTGAACAGCCTATCTGCAGTTCAGATTAGGCTCCTGTTGAAAATGTATTGAGCATCATTAGAGGAGAGTCAGACAACATGGATCTAAGAGTATATTGCATTCAGCAAGAATAGGCAAATGTCCCACTTCCACTCCAATAGAGTGTTTCAAAAGGATCACCTGATTATTTTTTTTTATAAAACAATAGTAATCTGCACTTTTTCAGTACAATGGACCGCAATACAAAAAGGTGTGGGTTTCACTTCTCAACCCCAAGCTCAGTGGTCTCTACAAAAGATGTAAATCCTTAATACCAGCTCTCAATAGAAGGAACATGGAACAAGTGCAACAATGTGGCTCACTGATTTTAGTAATAGGTACTGGGCTGTGAAGTGTGGAACTGTGAAGATCTGTGGCTCAAAGGAATTGTTTTTGGATACACACATACTGTCACACAAGTTACAGTGATTATTGGTTTTGATCCACAAATGGGATATACTGACTAGAAGAAAAGTATACTGAATAGTAGAAGAATAGCTACTTCTGCCCAGCATATTGAAAGGTATCTTCAGTTCACCTATTCTTGTTTCAGTATCTGAAGTTGCCTGTAAAAAAGCCCCAGGCAGTTTCTCACTTCCACTAATAAATATGTATGAGCACATACGGCATACTCTTGAGAGACTACTACAACATGCAGAATGATGATCACATAAACACTGGGTCAGTAGGTGTCACTACCTATACCTAAATCATATTTTTATAGTAATAATAGTAGTAAAACATAAGTAAAACATAAGTAATGTTAGCGTAGTTAGTAAGACTACTGAAAAGTAACCTATGGATGTCTTAGGCTGACTTCATGGTGTCACATGACCTTTACCTTGTAGCTGTCTCTGGAGAGTTTCCCACTTTACTTCCCTTGATCAAGACAAATAATGTTTGCTAACATCACTAGTTTCACTGACATATACTGCATATTGAGAACTGAACACAATGTAGGCAGTCCTGAGTTAGCACAACCCCATATTAATACCAGATGTAAAAGCAATGCCTGTATAAACAGACTCTGTTGTATCAGATCAAAATGGGGTCTAGAATGCCAGAGACAACAATATCATCCATGTTTGATAGAAATTTCCAAATTCAAGTTGTAGTCCAGATGTTTTGTGACCAGTGATAGTGTTACTTGTCAAATTCATTAGCTGCAATCATGCAAAGTCATGGTACTGAGGAGTACTACTTGATACACTGTTTACATACATATACTTTTTTCTTTTCTTTTTTTATTTTACATTAGTTGGTATATGGATGATTTCAGTTTATTTCAGTTTCAGTGATAAGAAAACCTTTTAGAAATTTTTGGTTTTCTGCATTAATTTGCGATAAAACGTGATCTGCTCTTCATCTGAGTCAAAAGTATTATCAAATAAGATGGCCCTAAAATAATAACACAAAAAGTTCTGATCTTTCATGTCTTTATTGAGAAGAACCTTAAAAATATCATAGTGCTAGTGGAAAAATTATACGAACCCTTGGAAAAATGAAAGCTAACTGGAGTCAGGTATTAGTATATCTGGAGTCATCTTAAGAAGAATTAGTTTGGAGGACATGTGCAGTTTGCTCTGCACAAGAAGAATACAGTTATGTGAGCTATACCTCACCAAAAGGACCTTTCAGAGTATCTATGAACAAGAATTGATGATTTATATAAAGCTGGAAAAGGTTACAAAGTGATTTCAGACTTTAGAAACCAGTCTACAGTTGGAAAACAATTTACAAATGGAGACACTTTGGTACTGTAACTACTCTACCAAGAAGTTGTAGTCAAAATGACGCCCCCAAGAACTAGCTGAACCAATATGACCCCCCAACAAACCCCCATGAGGTAAAAAAGCAACCCCGAGTGACAGCCCAAGATTTGAAGGCATCATTGGAACTGGTTTACGGCTGTGCTTATAAGTCTACAGTACATAAAACATTGAACAAGCAGGATGTCTATGACAGGACACCATGAAGGAAGCTGCTGCTTACTAAAAACAACATTGTTACATGCCTGAAGAGCACATTGACACTGCACTGCAGCAGTATTGGCAAAATGTTTTGTGGACTGATGAAACTAACATTGAACTATTTGGAAAGAACACACAGCACTACATCTGGCCTAAAAAGTATACTGAAGGAAACGTCATGATTTGGGCCTGCTTTCATGAATCAGGGCCTGGCCAGTATAATGTGAGAATTGTCTGTATATCAGCTGAAACTCTGTAGTAAGAAGCAGTTTTTAATTTCACATACTTTTTTTTGCCACTGGTAAATCCTATTGCAGCACCGTGCAGGTTGGAAAAGATAAAGGTGTTCTTTGCTCTTCCAGAACAACCTTTTCCAAAACCCAAACAGATGGTTGGCTGGGTCTCAAGGGTTCATTGGAATCCTTTCTGCCCTTTTCCTGAGCCTGGTGTCCCGTAGTGTTTAAATGAAGGGCACCTGACACACTGGAGCTTGTCTTTTATTTGATTCTGTGCTCTATTAACAAACATACATGCATTTGTTTTATCACATTACTATTTCTAAGGTTACCCTTTTCTTTTCTTCTTATCCACTTTGATTTTACATTATTATTTCATGGTCTCCTAAACAGAATTTTAGTTTTTCATAGTTTGCAATAATGCAGGTATTATGCCAAATATAATATGATAATAGAATTGAACATTATGATGTTGGTGTGTATTCAGGTGTCCATATTTCAAATAAAGCAATAGTGTGTTTGCTGGTGGCTGTTTTTTGTTTGGCCCTGCTCTATCCATGGGCTCTGGGGAGAGGGAGGCAGCAGAGCATGCAAGCTGCTCCCTCTACCAGGCAGATGGAGCTGGAGCTGAGGAAGCAGGAGAGAGTGAGGGACAGAGGATGCAGAAAAGAAAAAGGGAGAGGTGGTGGGGAAGAGAGGTCATTGGATGGGATATTGAATATTCATTTTGTTAGCTACACAGAAGGCACCCTTTGAGGCTAACAAGCTATGTTGTTGCACTCAATTCAATTCAATTCAATTTTATTTGTATAGCGCCAATTCACAACAGAAGTTATCTCAAGGCACTTTACAGTGTAAGGTGTAAGGCCTTAGAGATTATAAAAAAAAAAAAATGATATAGAAAACCCAACAATCCCATTTGAGCAAGCTTTAGGCAACAGTGGAGAGGAAAAACTCCCTTTAGAGGAAGAAACCTCCAGCAGAACCAGGCTCATAGTGGGCGACCATCTGCCTCGACCGGTTGGGGTGAGTGGAAAGAGAAGAGAGAAAAGAACAGCAGGCAATAAGACAACAATAAGTAGTACGAACACTGGGAAGGTCAACTGGATTCTGTAGATGTACAGCTCCAGGCCGAGGATACCTGCAGAAAAGTACAGAGAGAGACAGAGAGGAGGAAACACAACTACAGGAGAGAGAAGACATAAAGTTAATGACATGCAATGGTGGCATTTAGATTAATATAGGAGAAAGGAGAGAGGAGAGGAGCCCAGTGTATCAGTAGAGGTCCCCCAGCAGACTAAGCTATATCAGCATAACTAAGAGATGGTTCAGAGTCACCTGATCCATCTCTAACTATAAGCTTTATAAAAAAGGAAAGTTTGAAGTCTAGTCTTAAATGTAGAGGGTGTCTGCCTCCCGAACCTGAACTGGGAGCTGGTTCCACAGGAGAGGGGCTTGATAGCTAAAGGCTCTGCCTCCCATTATACATTTGGAAACTCTAGGAACCACAAGTAAACCTGCAGTCTGAGAACAGAGAGTTCAGCTAACTAATTCAATTCAATTCAATTCAATTCAATTCAATTCAATTCAATTCAATTCAATTCAATTCAATTTTATTTGTATAGCGCCAATTTACAACAGAAGTTATCTCAAGGCACTTTACAGTGTAAGGTTTAAGACCTTACAGAAAATATTTATACAAAAAATTATAGAGAAAACCCAACAATCCCATTTGAGCAAGCTTTAGGCAACAGTGGAGAGGAAAAACTCCCTTTAGAGGAAGAAACCTCCAGCAGAACCAGGCTCATAGTGGGCGGCCATCTGCCTCGACCGGTTGGGGTGAGTGGAAAGAGAAGAGAGAAAAGAACAGCAGGCAATAAAGACAACAACAAGCATCAAGAACATTGGGCAGATCAACTGGATTCATCTGGTACAGCTCCAGGCCGAGGATACCTGCAGAAAAGTACAGGGGTGGCTGTGGCTCAATAGGTAGAGCAGTTGACTGCCAATCATAGGATTGGTGGTTCGATTCCCGGCTGCCACGTCACATGCCAAAGTGTCCTTGGGCAAGATACTGAACCCCAAGTTGCCTCCAGTGAGTCAGCTGCATAGCAGCTCTACCATTGGTGTGTGCTTGTGCGTGTGAATGGGTGAATGAGAAGCAGTGTAAAGCGCTTTGAGTGCCTTCTAGGTAGAAAAGCGCTATATAAGTGCAGACCATTTACCATTTTACAGAGAGAGGGAGACAGAGAGGAGGAAACACAACTAAAAGAGAGAGAAGACACAGAGTTAATGACATGCAATGGTGGCATTTGCATTGATACAGGAGAAAGGAGAGAGGAGAGGAGCTCAGTTTATCAGTAGAGGTCCCCCAGCAGAATAACCTATATCAGCATAACTAAGAGATGGTTCAGAGTCACCTGATCCATCTCTAACTATAAGCTTTATAAAAAGGAAGTTGAAAGTCTCGTCTTAATGTAGAGGGTGTCTGCCTCCCGAACATGAACTGGAGCTGGTTCCACAGGAGAGGGGCTTGATAGCTAAAGGCTCTCTCTCTAGGAACCACAAGTAAACCTGCAGTCTGAGAACAGAGAGTTCAGCTAACTAATTCCAGTCAAAACTCTGGCAGCATTTTGGATTAACTGGAGGCTTTTTAATGAGTTATTGGGACATCCTATTAATAAAGAAAAACAATAGTCCAGTCTGGAAGTAACAAATGCATGGACTAGTTTTTCAGCATCACTTTGGGACAGGATGCTCCTAATTTTAACAATGTTTCTCAGGTGAAAAAAGGCAGTTCTAGAGATTTCTTTGATGTATGAAGTGAAGGAGATATCCTGATCAAAGATAACTCCGAGATTTCTTACAGTATTACTTGAGGCCAATAGTAAGTCATCAAGGGTGAGAATGTGATTAGACAGATTAGTGTCTCTGAGATTTTTAGGCCCAAACAAGTGTTTCCTAATAATATTGCCTAAGGGGGACATGTATAGAGTGGAAATTGGAGTGTATATGTCTACAGAGAGACATTGCAAGTCAATAGCAAACTCCAACAAGAGACTGATCAAATTGATTAATTTAAGGCTGAAAATCAGGACTTAATTATTGATCAGCTCCAAAACTTTGGATCCTGCATTTCATAAAATGGAATCCACAGTCCCTCTCTAATTCCCCCACTTCCAGTTTGTAATCCTGTTTTTTTTTTTTTTTGCCATAAGGTTATACATTCACCATGATGAAGCCTACATTTCTATTTTTTAGACCTGCCAAAGCTCCTCCCTCCACTGCCAAACCCTTTGTTGGTCAGGTATGACCAGAGGTACTGGTAAAGTACTGTATTGGTGGACATGGGTCAACACAGGCATTCTGACTGGTCTGAGCTGTGAAGCACTTTGTGTTCTGATATCTGTCAGTCATAGCAGAGATTAGTTACCATATGATTGTCATATTATATGTCTGTCAAGTGGCATTTTGAAGAAAAATTCAATTCATTTTTGCTTTTTTTTTTTGTATCTTTCTGAATTTCAGAAGCATGTCTGCTAAATTTTATAAAGAAAAAATCGAACATGTTGATCACATGAAAAGGAAAGGTGAATGAGACAAAGAAGAAATGATAGAGTTACAATGTGGAGCTGATAAAAGTGGGGAGGCAGAGATGTTGTGTGTGGGAGACAAGGGAATGGAGGGAATTATAGATCTCTTTGCCAACGTGAGCAGCATTGAAAGTATGCCCCACACCACCCCACCCCACCCCCACACACACGTACACACACACTCCCTCCATCTAGCACTGCTGTTTGAATTCACTTCACAGATGAGGATAACAAGGAGGATTCAGTTGTACACAGTAACAAAGCAACCAGACTTTGATTAAAGCATACTGTACAGAGAATACTCATCACCTGCATTGATTCTAATGGTAAAACAAACAATTTATATATCACCAGACTGTTCTCTGCTAAAGATGTAAACTTGTCCTTTAGTGTCTCATAAAAGTCCATTTTGTGTCTGCATAATAACCACAATATTAATCCAGTTGTATCAATAGGACTATTTGACAGCTAGACCAATGATGTATGTTGCGACTGCTTCAAATGCAGGCTGTGGTTTATCTCTAGTAGGGGTCCTTAGGCAAGACCTCCTTACACCTACTCTGCCTTGTACCTTGTACCTTGCTTTTATCTAAAGCGTCAGCCAAATGACTAAATGTATATTAAGCCAAAAGTCCATGTATGGAGGCAATTTAGGTGGTTGGATGGGTAAACATCACTGATTTCCCACAAGACAGAAGTTCAAGTCCAATCAGCCTGTTGTAGAAGGGACACAGTAATTCATTTGTGGGGTATGCGCCACAAATGGACCCCCATAAAGCTGTAGCCCATAGCTCAACCAAAAACACAAAAACTAGATCATTACACAGACGATATGCTTGTATTTTTTTTCTTAATCATTCCAAATATATCAACAAGAGGTAAACATGCACTTTGGATGCATTCTTTCATTACTCCTTTGCAACTTACTCACCCAAAATAGCACCAGGTGATTGCACCTGTCTTTTAAAGGTATGAAATTCAGATGCAATCTCAATCACCACAAATCACTTTCAGGATAGATTTTCCTGTATTTTGCACACTAGGACAAAAACTCTACTTTGCATATTCAAGGGGAAAAGGTGCAAAATTCACAGTTTGCACAATTTATTTCACTTCAAAGATGCAGGTGTAATTCTACACCCTTAATAGATCAGCTTGTTATCAAGTTTGCATGTTATTGAGTACATGTAGCCTTTTTAGGTTGTACAAAATATGGCAAATTGCCCATACACCTGAATTATAAACATGCCTAATAATAAAAATTGAAAACATTTTTTTCCTGCTCTAATATTACTAGTGGACAGCACATAGTCAGACTTTGTGGTGCTATTGCAGGCACAAAGGCAACATTAAAAGTCTAAGGGGGACCAAATATGAAAAATCCTGTCTCTGTCTCCAAATTTATCCCCTAAACATTGGGGTCCTATCCATCCACCCCAGCCTTTCCTTAGGAAAATGCAGCGCTTCAGTCAATTAACAGTTCTAAAACAACCGTCAAAAAGTGGAGTGTAAAACCAAGCACTTCAAATAGAAAAGGATATCCCCCAAAGTATTATTGACACAGCATGTGAAGCCTCATGAGGAACACACCTCAAGCATAAAAGTGTTGATGTTTGACTGAAAGTGTTTCTTTGTTAGAACAACCTCCAAGTACTCTGTTTGAGCTGGAAGCTGCTGAAAACTAAAGCACCAGAAGCTCAACATCCCACATTGACATAAAACAA
The DNA here is from genome assembly GCF_900324465.2 of Anabas testudineus. Lineage (NCBI taxonomy): Eukaryota > Metazoa > Chordata > Actinopteri > Anabantiformes > Anabantidae > Anabas > Anabas testudineus. The sequence goes on along the minus strand of NC_046612.1, from coordinate 27,111,189 downwards.
AGAGTTGGGTGGAGAGGATTGGAGGGAGGAGAGAAAATAGATGATCCCACGTCACTTTCAGTATTTAGAAACTCATTTCACAGCCTCACAATTTAACATCAGTGTTGCAATCACAGGTCATTTTGACACATGCTGTATTTGCTCTGTAAGAGAAAACAGGGTGACAGACAAGGCGTTCTGGAGTCATTTGGACAAATCACAGCCCCACCAGAGAGATGTGGAGGTGCAGAAATTTTGCTGTTTCCTGTTTCTTTCCTAATTAAAAAAAATTAGCATCAACACCCCTAGAAGCTGTTTCTTTAAAGACGTAGAAAAATGTTTCAATAACCTGGGAGAGCAAAATGCTCCATGTATCTGTGAGAACAACTCCACAGGTGACTTATTTTCTCTGGGGTGATCAGCAGGAGAGGAGAGTCTGACTGTGCAAACATACACTGCTTCTCTTACTTCACACACAAACATCTGTATACAAGCAGCATGCACAGTAAATACCCTGCCCGTCCAAAAAAAAGTAATCACCTGGATTTACCCAAGAAAATAGGTAAGAGCCTCCTACTGGACAATTACTGTGCGGATAATTATTTTTCAGCTGGCAACAAGTCATTTAACCCAAACCGATGCAGTGAGTAGCTTTTCCTTTATTAAACAGCCATGTCGGATGATAAATCCTGTCAAATTATTGGCACAAATCAAGCAAAGAAAACATCTGAGGAGATTGCTGAAACTACTAACACTGGGTTAAGAACTTTACAGTGTAGTCTAATGAATCCAGTGTTACCCTGTTCCAGAGTGATGGGCGCATCAGGTTAAGTAGGGGGGTAGGGGAAGTGATGCACCCATCCTGCCTAGTGTCCTCTGTAGAAGCCTGTGGGGGCAGAGCTGTGATCTAGGTTCAGCGGCCCTAGGTTGGACGGACAGTGTATATGATAGAAGCAGAAGAAATAAGAGTCTACAGTTTGGATGACATCCTCAGGAGTAACCTGTTAATAGAAGATGGTGACCTTTCTGATTGAATACCAGGCTAAGTTGATTAAAAAGATAAAATGTTGCGAGTGAAGTTCCGACCTCCCTGCATTTATCTATTAGTCTACTGGAGTGTGACTCTTCACAGTAATACCAGATATGGTCTTCTGTCTAACAACTAACTGCTGGAAAGCACAGTGAGCTCTGTGACACATGCACACACACCCACATGTCACGATTTCTGCCCCGGTCCTGTTAGTTTCACTCATTCTGCCTCTGCTTTCTGTTTCCATGCGAATACTCCACTCCATCACCCTCAGCATCTTATATCTGGAAATTTCCATGAACTGCCCTTCCCCACCTATCCACCATTTTCTCCGAGCTTTCCCTTCATTCAAAGTCACCTGAACTTACACACTCGCCCCTCTCCAGATTTGCCACTACTTCACCAGCTCCTTGCCACACTGTCAGGTTCTTCATGTTGCAGACTGGATTTTTGTAATTGGGCCAGGGACAATCAAAGAAGGCCAATCACTAAACTAGACTTGTCAGAAATGTTCTGCATTCAAAACTTTGTTTTACTAAAATACATTTCTGACCAGTGATCAGTGTTTTATTGGTTTCAGACTAAACAGACTAATGCTGACATTCTGAAATTCTACTTGTTACCATTTGCCATCATCATGCAGGTGAGTTGTTTTGCTGAATGGCTTTGCTGTTCATCTGTTGAATGGGTGACATTCAGTTTCAACAAAAAATCTTGGAACTCTGTGCACTCCACTTTAATAGACGTAGGACAGTCAATTTATTTATTTATTTTTTAATATTATTAATTGAATTGCAACAGAGAAAAGAGTTCTTCAGTACAGTGCCAGTAAAACTTGAATCTACACTTAATGTATTGGACCACCTCCAACGGGGCCATGGTAACAGATCTCTGTGTGTCAGTACTTGAATAAAACAAAATCTCTCTGTGATCAAGCATTAAGTTTCTGTCATTAACTTACATTTTGGTTTATCTTATGTGATGATTTTGCCAGTGTTCTGCAACTGTGCACTTCAGAGAAGCTAGCTCATAGTTAAGCTAAAATAAACACAGATGACTGGAGATTAGAGAGAAAGTTTCAGATTTGTTACACATTTATGGCAAAACTTCTGTCTCATGTGAACAAAGAATCCAGAAAGTTTCTGTGTCTGTCTAAGACAGCAAACAAATAAGCACTCTCCGTTGCAGTTCCAGTTACGCTTTAATCACCTGGTAGTCGTGTCATTGTAATAATTAAGTAATACTATTAAATAATAGTTCAACTGCAATTCAACCAAAATCTATTTTCTGTCAGTTAATTGTTTCATCCTAAAATGCACTTTCGTGCTAGTTTATGTAATTTTTTCTGACTGCATTATATTGTGTAACATGGCTCCTAATGGGAACTGTGCTTATTAGTTCATTTACTTGACAGTTGAGCAGAACGGCCACTCATTTAGCTCCTACCGTCTTTAATTATCACGGTGTTCTGGTTAGATTTAGCTGTAACTCTTAAACTGTAAATGTACACACCCAAACTCATGAAGTGCTAGAATATGAAACGACATGGCTTCATTTTAGAAATAAAGTCTGAATGTTTACTGTCTGCCCAACACTCTGAAATGAATGCATTCCCAAGCATCAGCTGAAACATTCCTTTTAAAGATTTGTTTGGTGCTCTTCGCTTTTTTAGCAAACAGTTGTAGATACATAAAATTCAATTCAATTCAGTTTTATTTGTATAACGCTAATTCACAACAGAAGTTATCTCAAGGCAATTTACAGTGTTTAAGGTTTAAGACCTTACAGAGAATATTTATACAAAAAAATAAAATGAAAACCCGACAATCCCATTTGAGCAAGCTTTAGGCAACGGTGGAGAGAAAAAACTCCAGCAGAACTAGGCTCATAGTGGGTGACCATCTGCCTCGACCGGTTGGGATGAGTGGAAAGAGAAGAGAGAAAAGAACATCAGGCAATAAGACAACAACAAGCAGGAAGAACGTTGGGAAGGTCAACTGGATGCTGGATTAGTACAGCTTCAGGCTGAGGATACCTGCATAAAAATACAGAGAGAGGGAGACAGAGAGGAGGAAACACAACTACAGGAGAGAGAAGACACAAAGTTAATGCTGTGCAATGGTGGACTTGCATTGACACAGGAGAAAGGAGAGTGGAGAGAAACTCAGTTTGTCAGTACTCAGAACTTCCCCCTAGCTTTAGAGCATATTTTAACTCCTTGCTTTAATTGTACGGCCACATCTTTACTGTTTAGATTCAGTCCCACTGCTACCATTACCCATGCATCTAGCAGCAGACAGTAAAAATACTATGAAAAGGCCACTCAACAAGTGAAATGTAGGAAATAAATGGTGAACATAATGGAGCCAGACATGTTACTATAGCTTATTCTTATTCCCAGGGATCAGCAAATCATGTTTTGTCAAGTCCTTTGATGTCACAAATTGTTGCTGACTGATTTTCCCCAGCTCAAATGGCTACAAATTAATTTGTGTCCGTATTTGAAGCCTGTTACATAGCAGCGATGTAACAGTCCATACAGAACACAGGAGACAGATGTTCAAGTTCAATGTGAGCCATTATATGAAGGAAATACTTATTTTATCTTTTCATTTAACCTAATCCTTAACTCTTTCTCCCCTAGTTGTGTTTTCTCCTCTCTGTCTCCCGCTCTCTGCACTTGTACACCAAAATTGTGTTTGACATCTACTCAAGTGGCACCATCTAGTCTAACGCTTATTTTTGTCCTCAATAGTTAAAAAGACTGGACAAAACTGTGCAACAAAGATATTTCATTGTGTATAGGCATATGGGTTAGGCTTAGGTAAATAAATATGGTCAGGGTTAGTGAAAATGCCAAACGATTGCCCTTAAAATGACTACCTCATTATCTTTACATGACATTTATGTGATTGGTTAAATTACATGTAATGGTCTAAACACAACATGGTCATGTAATTATAACTCCAGCTGCTAGACGTTCTCTTACAGTAATATGTATGTGTTGATCATTTTTGGCTGGTGATACAATACAATACATGACATGAGGACAGTCTCACCAAAACTGAGGCTGTTTCCAGTGACTGTGTTAAATTATAAATCTTTGGTGCCATTGGCTGAATTCAGCACTAACAATCATTGTTACTTACATGGAGGGTGGCTGTGGCTCAATAGATAGAGCAGTTGTCTGCTAATCACAGGATTGGTGGCTGCCATGTCACATGCCAAAGTGTCCTTGGGTAAGATACTGAACCCCAAGTTGGCCCCGGTGAGTTAGGTCAGTGTCTGTCATCGGTGTGTGAATGTGTGTGTGCTTGTGTGTGCGAATGGGTGAATGAGACGCAGTGTAAAGCACTTTGAGTACCAGCTAGGTAGAAAAGCGCTATATAAGGGCAGAACATTTACCATTTACATGGCCTTATTGAGAACAACCATAAAAACCTCACAGTGCTAGTGGGAAAGTAGGTGAACCCTTGGAATTAATAACTGTGTATGACTCTCTTCAATAGCATCTATTTTGGTTTGCCTTTGAGGTCTCTGACTTGGCCACTCCAAGGGCAGATTTTGGTTTTCTGAAGCCATTTTGTTGTGTGTTTTGGGTCATTGTCTTGTTGCATCAACCAACTTCTTCATGATGCAGTGCCCCTTTTAGGCCAAATGTATTGCAATGAGGTCTTTCCAAATAGTCCAATATAGATTTACCAGTCCACAAAACATTTTCCCAATACTGCTGTGGAGCGCTGTAAGCAGCGGCTTCCTTCATTATTTCCTGACATAGACACCCTGCTTGTTCAATGTTTTACTTACTGTAGACTCATAAACACAGATTCTAGCCAGTTCCAATGATACCTCCAAATCTTTAGCTGTCACTTGGGGTTGCTTCTTTAACTCATTAATGGGTGTTTGTTGTGCTCTTGGGGCCATTTTGACCAACATCTTGGAAGTGAAGCCACAGTCCCAAAATGTCTCTATTTGTAGATTGTTTGCCAACTGTAGACTAGCAAATCAACAATTCTTGATATTATATCCTCTGAAAGCTCCTTTTTGGTGAGGCATGGCTCACATAACCACATTCTTCTTCTCAAAAAGCTAGAGTTGTTTTTCTTCACCCGAAGTGCCTCTAGTCCACACTTCCAAACTAATATTCTTAACTTATGCTAACATCGGACTCCAATTAGCTTTTTTGAGGCCATTATTCAAAGGCTTCACATACTTACCACTCGTATTGCAAGGTTTTTATAGTTGTTCTCAATAAAGCAAAAAAAGATCAGAATTTTTTTGTGTCATTACTTTAGCTACATTGTATAAGTTAATACTTTTGACTTAGATGAAGATCAGATCACATGCAGAAATCTGTGAAATTCCAAAAGGTCTTTTTCTTGCTACTGTATGTGCCCTTAGTATTTTCAGAAGCTTCCATTTGCACCTCACAGATGTCATCCACAGCAGCAGCAAACAGGTCAAATGTTATTGATGTGAAAAATTAACAGTATGGTGTTAAAACCCTTAAAATTGCTTTGAATTTGGTGAATCTGTGGTCCTAAACGAAGGCAGAGCGGCTGTCCTCTAGCCAGGACAACTCTTTGGAGGAATGGGATGGCAAGATTGGTATCTGGTTCTGGGAATAAGGATCAGGTCAGGTTCTGATATGGGTTTCACGCTCTGTAGGCTGAGCTGTAATAGAATAACACAGCTACCCAAGCCTGCATCCATCAAACTCAACAAGTAACTGTGGAGACACACATTCATGTGCATGTACAGTACTTACATACAAATAGACTGAAAGTTTGGATTTCAATACTGCTTGATTTGATGACAGATGTGGTTTCTGCTGGCACTGGCAAGTGTGTGTGTGGCGAAAGAACAACCTCCTGTATCTGTGTACAGCACAGTTAATTTAATATGGGATGATTCACTTGCGGATGTCCATTGCTATAAACATTCAAGGATAAGGCTGGTGTTATTCTTCATTGTTCTGCTTCTCGTGAGAAGAACACAAAAGGAAATCTTTAGTTTAATCTTTAGTCTTTTAAATACTGGGAAAATGTACTTTTGTGGGAGACTATTTTCATCAGATGATTAATAAAACATTTGAGGCTCTACTGGCCATTTCTAGGAGCAGGAGAGTGCATTATCATCTTTATCCTTACTAATATACTGTACTTAAACTTTTTCATTTTTTTTTTTATATCTAGCAAAACAAATTATTTATTTTTGTATTTGATATGTCATGTGATAGTAAAATATTTTTGGGACAATAAAATAGGAAAACGTAACCCGAGGAAAATATGTGTATTTGATAAGCAGTACAGTGCTTGCATTGATTCAGTTGCCATGACATCATCAGATCTGCAAATGGATGAAAAATCTCACTGGCCTGCTGCCACCAAAATCAGGAAAGACTGTCTGTCATTCACCCAACAGCATCAACCCTTCACCATCTGTTCATGTAGGCTGTTTCTAGCAGGGCTGCTGGCACTCCATTCATATGCATGTCTCCACTAGATAATGAGCACACAGCTAAATGAGGCACTGCCTTGTGATAAAATGTTATTGATGCCACATGAGCTTAGGGATGAGTCACCTAGAAATGGTCAGCTCCCATCAATAAAACCAGAGCCTTACTGAAATGGCATACCTTAAGCTTTTACAGTAACAGTTACAAAATATTATTGATAAATCTGGTAATACCAAAATGTCTAGCTTGCATTACTTAAAACAAAGCTGCACATTAATAATAATATAATAATAACTTTATTTATAGAGCACTTTTTTAAACATAAATTACAAAGTGCTTCACAAAAGAGACAAAAACACATGTAGCCCAACAAGATCAACTTGAGCAAGGACTACAAACCTCCAGCAGTTAAGTTAAGTTAAGTTAAACGGCCATCTGCCTTGACCGGTTGGGGTGCAGGAGACAATAATACAAACAAAACAATAATACAAACACAGCTTACAACAACTACAGCATCAGTTCTTAGGAAGACCAGTTCCAATGGAAAGACATTCTAACTTAATGGGAAGTCTTCCTAAAGGAAGATTTATCTTAGTTTAAAGAAGATCAGAAAAGGCTCATAAGGCTTTAAAAGCTGGGATATATAGCTGGGGGAAAGACCATGCAGAGCTTTAAAAGTTATTAATAAAATCTTAAAATCGATCCTAAAACATACTGGCAGCCAGTGTAAGGAAGCTAAGACAGGAGTGATTTGTTTATATTTTCTTTTTCTAGTTTAGAGTCTTGCAGCTGAATTCTGAACAATCTGTAGCCGATTAATAGGCTGTTACAGGACTGTTGCAATAGTAATATTTTGGAGATATTTCTAAGGTAGATAAAAACATGCCTGAACAAGCTTTGTGACATGATGCTCAAAGTTTAGTTTACTATCAAACCAAACACAAAGACTTTTTGCAGTGGGCTTTGAATTATCTAAAAGGGGATCTGTGCAGGGCAAAATGTGTTTGGCTATATGCTGTGGACTGATAACAACTATTTCTGTTTTGTCAGAATTCAGCTGCAGGAAAGTTTGAGCTTTTTATCTCATTTATACACTGATGTAAGGAACTCAGTCCCCTGTGGTCAGAGATCTTAAAGGGACAGTACAGCTGAGTGTCATCAGCATAGCAATGAAAAGAAACATTGTGTTTATGAATAATATGTCCGAAAGGGAGCATATACAAAGAGTAGGAATAATATGTCCCAAAGGGAGCATGTACAAAGAGAACAAGATTGGCCCCAGCACTGAACCTTGTGGGACTCCGTACTTAACAGGAGAAAAAGATGACTTCTATTCCAGCCCAGTGCCTTAGTCGGTCCAACAAAATGTGGTAGTCTACTATATCAAAAGCAGCACTAAGATCAAGGAGGACATGAATAGAGCACATACCAGCGTCAGAGGCCAACAGAATGTCATTAGTTACCTTTAGTAGGTCGGTCTCTGTACTGTGATGTTTGTGAAAACCAGATTGTAATTCATCAAAAATGTTATAGTTGTCTGCAGCTAGAAATAGCTTTAGACACGTATTTTTCTAAAATCTTTGATATGAAGGATAGTTTGGAGATTGGACTGTAGTTTTCAGGGGATGAGGGATCTAATCCAAGTTTTTTCAAAAGAGGTTGCACACATGCAATTTTAAAATAATCTGGCAGATTTCCAGTGGACAGAGAAGTATTGAAAATATTTAGGAGAGAGGGATCAAGCAAATCAATGATTGAAATTAAGAATTTAGTTGGGATGACACAACTCGGCTGGAAGATGGTTTCATTTTAGAGACAGTTTGTAGTAGCTCAAATAAGGTCATGGGAGGAAACCAGCTTAAAATGGATTGTCTAGAAGGGTGTGAAACTATGACTGGTGAGGAGTTAGGGATAACAGAAACTTCTCTCACTCTGCATCACTTTCAGCCGGGATGCTAGGAGGGTTTGGGTTTACAAACTTGTCAACAGTCTGAAATAGAAACTTAAGATTATGGAAGTGAGCAGTGATCAGGTCTGAGAAGTATTTAGCTCTGGCATTCTTTACCGTCCTATTGTAGTGGAGTAATGCTTCTTTCATAGCTTCATAATGCACTTGAAGTCCCGTTTTTCTTCCATCTCTGCTCAGCTTTCCTACACTCAGCTTTACAACTACGAATGCTGACATTTATCCAAGGCTGTTTGTTGGTGTTTTAACAGGGCACATTTGCAGTCTTTAATGGAGCACCAGTCTCTAGCGCAGATGCACAAATATTATTGAAAAGGCGGACAATATCATCAACATGTGATGTGCAAGAAATATCCTGCTTCAACATAGAAAAGGTGCTAGTGAACTTTGCTGCTGATTGGCTGTTAAATAGACAGCGTTTAACTGTGAATTTTCGAAGTTCAGTGATTGGATGAAGACAAGTATCAAATAAAACATATTTATAATCAGAGATGGAGTTCTTTAACTCAATGGAGTTTAGAGTCAATCCTAAAGTGAATATCAAGTCAAGGGTATGCCCCTTGTTATGGGTGGGACCTTGACGTGTTGAACCAGGTTGAAATATTTTTTTATTTTAAAATATACAACTACAACTACTACAACTACAATGAAAAGTTTTAGCTTCTCAGTCACAGGCATAAAACTGTGGTGAGTCTAAATGTGAAATTAAAGCAATGTCCAAACAATGACCATGTTAAAATCAGGTATAAAGATATAATCTTTATGGGCTATAGGGGAAAAGAGGTGTTTGGCCAATCACCAGGTGTCTCTAAGTGATATTATCTGTTTTGTGGTGGCCAATCCATGTCTGAAAATTATGCGTCATGCTTACTGAACCCCTCTTTCACAATTTGAGCCCCATGAAACCTGTCATTGTCACCTTGGAACATGCCCCTGACATCAGGAAAGAAGAAATCTTAAACCCTTTGATGGAATAACCTGGTCATTCAGTATATTCGGGTCGTCAGTTGACCTCATTCTTAGGAACCATAACGTTGCTGAACCTAGACCTGACCAACTGCAGCAACCACAGACCATAGCACTGCCCCCACAGGTTTGTACCGAAACCACTAAGGCAGTGCTTCTCAATTATTTTCTGTTACGCCCCCCTGGGCGTAACAGAAAATACTTTTGACCTGTTACGCCCCCCCGGGCTTCGAGTTGGAGTAAGACAGAGGTCTGGTTATTTATAATAATACATAGTATAATACTTAGGATATACCACCAGTTAACTGATTACATTTTTCAGCGGACTGCGGACAACTATTTCCACATCAGCCGAATTTTGAGTCTCCCCAGTTCTTCAGCATATCATTTTATTCAGTCACTTAAAGAAAGTAACAGTGATCATTAACACAGTTCAAGACAACTGTACTTTACTGTACTGAGTTCAAATCATGTTCTCCTCCAGTGAAACATAGCATCTGAACTCAGAATAAAAGGCCATCAAAATGTGTATGTTCGTGTGTGTGTGTGTGTGTGTGTGTGTGTGTGTGTGTGTGTGTGCCTAGCTGAGCATGCTGGCATTTCTTTTGTGCACCTATGAGTGAATGAAGAATATCTGATGCATTTAACAGTGATGTCTCACATCCTCCACACCCCAATGTTTATCCTCAACAAGGCAGAGTCAGAAGATTGATGGTCTTCCTCTGCTTCTGCTCTCACAATAAGACCATTGAGAGTTGATCTGCTGGGTCAGGACACAGTAGAGGGGGGCATAAGGTCTTCCACCTCTGGTGGCATTTGACCCTGCTCCCACCCCCTGTCTTCTTAATTGCCACTACTGTGCTTGACTGGACACTGATTGAACAGAGCAGTAGTGGCCGTGAGAGCGGGGACCCACCATCATAGCATTGCATCAGTGCACACTAAAGGAAAGATTACTGCAGCCCGGTCAACATAGAAACACAAACAGACACATAAGTCATATGTGCAAGTACATATATTTATGCACCTGAAAATTCTAGATTCTTATCATTGTGAACTTAGTGAAGTAAGAGGTTGGATTTTTGGATTCACTTTGTGCTGTGGGTGGTAAAAAAGACTGGTTAAATGTTCCTAGAGTTTCAGTGGAACAGTAATTAGTCTAACAGAGGTTGTTTTTAAGGCGATACAATTAATTACTGGCAGTGCACCAGTACATTAGCATAGAATGAGTTTCCTGAAAACTGTTTTCTCCCAGGGCTTTATTTCTTCCTTGGAAGAAGAAAATCTCCTTCAGTCAACTGCCAGTTTTAAATTTCCATGACTTCTTTCTTTTTTTGTTCTTTCTTTCTGTCCTTTTTTCGTTCTTTCCTTCCTGTGGACGGGGGGGGGGGGGGGAAGGGGGGGGGGGGGTTAGTACTCTCAGCTGCTGCCATGCTGTCACATGGAACCCGAAAGCACACCTGTCTGCAAGTGAATAAATATCAGATTACATGACTGGCAAAGCATTCTTGTGTGTTAATGAATGTGAGTTGTGTGTTGGCTTGGATGACCCCCAAGAGACTGTGGCCTCCATTCACATGTAAACATGAAGGCAAAAAAGGCAAAAACAATAATTTCTACATGCAGATGTGGGATGATGTCATTGTTTTGCAAGGTCAAGACATTTTATAAAGCTTTAGTGTAACAGTCGCATTGCATTACAGTTGCTCTCCAGATCATTCACAAACGTCAAATGTAATTCACAGCTGTTTCTCATGCTGTACAAGTTGAATTAATCCATCACTGAACGGGCATAAAATTAAATGGTATAATGACGAATGCTACCATTTAAATATGACTTTCAGAAGACTAGCCTAACTGCATCTCTACAGGGGCAGATGCCCTCCGACTTCTGTCTAAATCACTAAACTGCCATCTTGGCCAGGTCTCCCTTCAAAAAGATGTTGCTAATCTCAATGTGATCCACCTGGTTAAATAGATTTTTAAAAATGTAATCATCTGAAAAATAATATTGTTTAATTTAAGGAAAAAATGCACAGCAACCATCACTCACATTGAGTTATTCATCAACATCTCACCTCCAGACAACCCTGCCAGAATCTAATGCCACCAAATATGCATTTTTTGCCAGTGCACCTCTGTCACCCCACACATGATACATGTACACATACAATTACTTGTGCAGCATTGAGAGAGTGTGTGTGTGTGTGTGTGCCTTTTAGGTCAGGAATGCCAACTCTGGAACCATACCACTCAGTTTAATTTGATGAAATGACCAGCGATGCGTCAGAGATGTCTTCCTTCTCTCTGTGCTGCTCCTCTTGTCTCTCGAAGCTGAAATTCAGGTCAGTTTCCTTACTGAGTCTGGCAGTGGGCTGGGTGAGTCACCACTGACACAGACACAGAGAGCCAGTTCATTCAGCATTCATAGATGTTTGTGCAATTGCATGTCTATAAAGGGAAACATAATATCTGTTTGAATAAAGACAGGATGCAGAATCTGTCTTTAAGGCTGCAGTGGGCTAAATGACATTTGGATTTTTCTTATCAGGAAAGAACACAACACTGGATTGTGATGGAGCAAAGCCTCCTGTCCTCACAATGTGAGACACTGTCGCTGAGGTGCAGCGTTACTTGAATACATTATAGTGGCATTACCATAATAAAAACAGCTAAGACATGAACATGAATGCTCACTACATGTGCATGTCAACAACTTTTTTTATGCCACTCAATGAAAACAAATGTGAGACATAAGAACAACAATAAGAACGGGAGTGTAGCTTCTTGAGTGGCTAATACTAGTGCTGCATCGTTGCTGCTGTGGCAACTGTAGTTGGTGCTGGTTTAAATGGCGGATGATATTCTTGCAGAATCCCTCTCAGGCTAGCTGTGGCAGCTAACCTGAGACAATGCCAGAGATGCTGTAAAGCGGTCAAACGAATGATCAGTTATGCACTTATACAGCACCCAGCTTCACAATAGTATGTGTAATATCAAATCACAAAATGCATAATATGATATATCACTAAAACTGGTGCTGCTAAGACAAATGTTAGTCTGTTCTACCAGTCACTGTCAGAAGATATTACTCTGCCACATACGGGCCCTGATTTCTACCATGTAGTTGCTTCCTGGGTGAAAACATTCTGTGGAAACAGAAATAGTTTAATATTTTTTTAAACACAAGCTCGTCTGCAAGCTTCTTGTTGAGCAGTTTTGGTCAACAGGGTCTACTAAAATAAAAGACATTAGTTACATGACCTCAAAGGGAAACACTCGTCAGTAATAAAGACAGGAACCAAAGATGCTGTGGTATTTGTGCTGTGTCTCCTCCATTCCCATTTTTATGACTCTGTGGTAGCCTCTGCTATCCACTACGCCGTGGTCTGCTGGGGAGCAGGCAGCACAGACCGGGACAGAAAGAGGCTCAACAAGCTGGTCAGGAGGGCCAGTTCTGTCCTGGGCTGTCCACTGGACTCTGTGGAGGAAGTGAGTGAAAGGAGGATGTTGGCCAAGCTAACATCCATCATGGACAACACCTCTCACCCACTACATCGGACAGTGGAGGCACTGAACAGCTCCTTCAGTTGCAGACTGTTACACCCTCCATGTAGGAAGGAGCGGTTCCGCAGGTCATTCATTCCCACAGCTGTTAGACTGTACAATGCCACAGTTTAAATATACATGTACAAAACCGGTCCATAGCCCATCTGACTGTATTGTTTTTACTTTATTTTATTTATTTTTTATTACGTATAACATATTATATATGTTAACTCGTAATAGTGTATATAGTTGTAGATTCTCGTAAAATGTTTATTACTTTTGTATTTTTGCACACCCTCTCATTCTTTTTGCACATTGCTGTTGTTCTTTTTGCACTGACCTGCTGTAGCAATTGAATTTCCCCAATGTGGGATCAATAAAGAATATCTTATCTTATCTTATCTTATCTTATTCCCAGCTACAGTACCTAGAACCTGAGTCCTGTTCATTGACTTTTTCATTGTTCATCGTGTTTCTGCGTTCAACATGATCCAGCACCATCTCAACATGCTCTACATTTCATCCAGCTTTCTCATTGACAGACTGCATGTAAGGGTAATCTCAGGTTAGTAATTAGTAAAACTTCCAAGGCCGTGTCCTTAGTCCTTTCTTCTACACTTTGTGGTATCTGAACTGGCTTATCCTCCACCACTGCATACTTAGAGAGCTCTGTGATTTCACTTAGTGATGTAACATTATTTATTGTTCTGCTTCCATCAGTGGTGAGTCACTTGAGAGTGACAGTTAACACTTTCAAATATCTTCAAATCACACTGGACGACTAAGTAACTTTTGATCCTCACACTTTCACCACTCACATCTATAAACACCATCAGTAAAAACTCTCTGCCATTGACAAACACAAAGCCCTCTGTGTTGCCCCCCACCCACCCAAAAGCATTATTCATTCCATCCTGCTCTATTGCTCCCTTCATTTTCTCACCAATCTGTCAGTCTCCAACAAGAACAAGGTGTCCTGTATTACACACACATGCATTAACAAGAACTGTTCCCCCAACACCGTACCTCTCAGATCTTAATATAAGAGCCACCACCCACATGGCACTCAGCACAGAGTACAACCCTGAACACCCCCTCTATCAAATTCTCACTCTGCTCTTATTTGATCATAGATACAGGACACTGTACTGTACCTATTATCTGGAGGTAAACATTACTAGGTGTTCTTTCAGACATTTAGACATTCAAGCAATCTCTTACTTAAAGATTTCACTTTCTAGTCATGATGGGAGGATATTTCAGAGCTCTGCTGTTAAATGCTTAGAGTATGTCAGAGATTTTAATCTATATTAGCCAAAAACATTTTAAGGATTTAGTTGTGAAGATAATGTAGGATTTTTTGACATAACTGACTGTATAGGAGCACAGCAAAAAAGGACCAGTAAGCGAGTCATTTACTCACTGTCAGCTGGTTTATTATAAAAAGTGAATTAGTACACAGCACACCACCCTTAAAAGTGCAAGTATTGTACTGCGCTGTAAACAGAAAGAATGACTTATTGAATTCTCGTTCCTCCATTTGAAACATAACTATAAAGCTTCTATAAATCCACTCCATAAAAGAACAACTTAAGGTGTGTTTGTACAAGAAAGCTGCTGGTATTTTTATTTCGCAGGAACCTTCCCTAGGGTGAATGTCCCTTGAGTAAATTTTGATTTGCATTTTCACAGGAAGGACAAAGTGTCAGGAAGAATAATGCTCAGTGACATTTTGCATCATTATGACCTAGGAGTGAAAAGATTAACCAATAGACAGCAGACAGCAATGTGGATGGTAATAAAACTGCAAAAGCTGCAGATACATTGATATGTTCCATATCAATGAAATCTACACAGACAGTGGATTTTTATATCAATCTAAAATCTAACATGATATTTTCTTTTTCTGATCTTGTAGTTCAACATCCAGTTTTGTGACCCTAGTGTTAGGAACCTTTTTTATGGTTGGGTTCATGCAGTGGCAGCACTGGGTTAAGGTCAGGCAAAGAGAGAGCTGGCTTACTAAAGGAAAGATCAAAGAATAGACTCACTTCCCACACACCATGTCTTTATGACACAAACCAGTCTTTCTCTAACCATAACCAAATTACTTGTTCGAACCCGACCTGACACAGATCCCTGGACTCAGTTTCAGATTTGCCTCACCCCTCCCCGGCACTTCTTTACATACCACTTTTCATTAACAAATGTAATGCTTCACTCATTCAAAAAATATAATGTGCCAGAACATCACACAATTTTCATTATGTTCATTGCACTACTGTGCACAGAAAGGCCACTTTACAGGAGACAAGGTTGGTTCCACATTCCAGCTTGCTAACTATAGCTATCTATAGCTGTGCTAATCGCCATTTTGTATGCGTGATACATAAAGCATGTTACTTTGCTATAGCCTAGCAGTAACTAATGGACTCTTCTACCTACTCCAAGTGATGTTTAGCACAGGTCACGATGTGCTGTAATCACCACCATAGAGAAGGTGACTCCCCAAGAATTCCAGTGAACCACAGGTGACGGTACCTTTACCAGGGCAGCCTGACCTGCCTGTTATTTGAAAGCATACTGTCACTGGCAGCCATAATAACAAAGCTCACCTCAGCCTTCACAAATAGAACTGTCTTTAACTGACTAACACAAACAGGAAACATCCATTTACATGGCAGCTACCTCAAACTAATCCATGACTCCTTCCTTTTTTATACTCCATCTGGATATGATTTGGCTGCAGTGGGGGAGACATGCTGCCCCTACATACGGAGCCAAGAAATACTTTTCCTATTCGCTTTACTTCCTTCAGCAAATATTAAGAGACTTAAAGTTTAGAGGGGGAAAGGGAGAGCTGAGCAATGAAGAATGAACTAAGTAGAGACAGAGGGAAACTAGTCAAAGGATGAACAATGTAGAAAGTGAATTAAAAGGCTGTCTTCTACTGAACGTCAACAGAATGTTAAGTATTAAAATGTCAGCTGTTCAAATGTTGAACATGTTGAATGAATGATGAGACTTTTTTCCAGGCTGTTTGAGAACATGTTTATGCATGTACTGTAAGGTGAATCCTGCTATGATCTATCTATGATCTGGGAGAAAGGTGAGAAGAGCAGAGGACAAGACCTGAAAGAAATAGAGATGAACTGGAGGGAAAATAAGAAATTTGGAAGTGAAGGAAAGCATCTGGTTGTGATTTGCATAGAGAGGTGTCTCCTCTGCTTCTATCCCACAGTATTGTGCTTTTCCCTGACAGACTGACAAAGCTGCAGGAGGTGAGCACTGCCAGGAAAAATAAAAGTACAGGCAAGCGTATTTGGGAGCAGAGGTTGGGAAGGAGGAGGAGGAGGAGATGAGAGGGGTTAAGGTTGAAGGTGATGGTGGTGGTGGGTTACTGTGAACAAAGGCAGTCAGTCAGGCCAGCCGCAGAGGGTTAGAGTAACATATAGAGTGAACAGGCCTTTAAATAAACACGGGACTCAGAGATGAATGTCTGGCTGGCGTGCACCCTGGGACCTACATCTGGAGGTCTAACAAGTTTCTATCATTAGACATCATTACTGCTGCTCCTCCTTGTGCTCTGCGCACTGGAAGCTCCACAGTCAGGGACAAACAGCAACATCAAATTGAGTCTCTCTCTGTGTCTCAGGCTGTTACTTTCTGATGATAGTTTTTGCTTGTTAGTGACATGTTTTAGCCCTGCTCATTAGCCAGAGAGAAGCCCTGACATTTGGGAGCAAATCTGGGGGTCTTATTTCAACAGAGTGACCAGTTTCCTACTCAGGCCA
The DNA here is from genome assembly GCF_900324465.2 of Anabas testudineus. Lineage (NCBI taxonomy): Eukaryota > Metazoa > Chordata > Actinopteri > Anabantiformes > Anabantidae > Anabas > Anabas testudineus. The sequence goes on along the minus strand of NC_046612.1, from coordinate 27,094,447 downwards.
ATTTGTTGTTCTGTTTCACCTTATTGCTATTGCATCTACAGTACAAGCAGTATTTGTATAATGATTAGCACGAATGGACTGTGTATAGTGATGTATACATGTAACTGAGGCGTTGTACACATTATGACACTGTACAGTGAGGTTTTGGTGGATGTTTCAGACTCACTTACACTGCAACCTTGTCATCATACTTACTCACTGTTTTTTCTCCATGCCTCCCTTGTGTAACGTGCAACATCTACCCTTTCTCAGATGTACGCAGTCTACCTGGAGTTTGTATGTAAGGGCTGCAACACACCAAGCTGACATCAAGATCTAGAGCTGCCTTAGTCTGGCTTTTGCTTTGCCTTTTCCTGCCTTCATCTGGACAAAAAAGTGGCTGTAGGAAATAACTCTAAACCAGCAGGAGTAATCGTACAAAAAGGGAAAAGAGAAGAAGATCTAGGAGTGCAGATATACAAACTGTGAACAAAGCAGCATTTGTTTTCTATTTTCACACCACTCTCGCTCACGACCAGAATATGTCTGATGACTGTAAAGGGCACTGGATCCATTTCTCTTCTCATATGCTTATTCGCTAAGCTGAACAGCCAATCAGAGTTGCTTCTATCACTGATGGGTCCATCGGCAATTCAACATGCTGGCGGTTCAACCAGTGCCAGCGGTGTGGGACACACCTCAAAATGTAGTCGGGCCGACATTGGCCGGTGGCTGGTCATCAGCTTGATGCATCCCAGCCCTAAGAGCTAAGAGTCTGGGGTATATATAATATAAAGTGGTATATATAATAATTAACACCCTGAAAGTGAAATCTTAGGAAAAGACACACTTTTTTACTAGCACTATGAAGCTTTTATGATTCAATGAAGAATTGAATGAAGACATGAAAGATCAGAATTTTTAGTGTTATTCTTTTAGGCATATTATATTTGTTAATAGTCTTGACTTGAAGAAGATCAGATGAGATTTTTCCTTTTTGCCACTGTATTTAACAGTCCTCGCAGGCACATGGCTGCAGGGTAATAACGGAAATAGGCACTCAGTCCCACTGACATGCACAGTGGCATCCACAGTTCACAGCTTACAATACTGAGGACGCATTTTGACTGTTGGAATAGTCTCACGGTTTTGGCCGGAGCTCTTCTGATGTAGCAGAGACTCTAGCCATAATAGTGGATTTATCCTGTTAGCTCCACGTGGCCAAATCAAAGCTGAGCTGCAGCATAAAAAGATGGCTTCCATATGTTAATCCTCCCTGAGCCGGCTTGTTTGGTAAATATGAATAATGTAAATAGCTGTATTTTGAAGCTGAAGTGATTAATTGTCCCTGGGTTTAATTTCTCAAAAAGTGTAGAGATGCTGAATAACAAGTGGATGTGTTGTTTGGTATTTCAGCAGAAAGCTCAGATAAATATATCTGTGAACACTTGTACAGAAAGCAGTTTCAACGGCAGGGACACTGGAAGATGAATAAAAGCCTAAAGCCCTGGACATTGTACCTGAGCAACAAGTACGCACCTACAAAACACTTACAAACAAATTTTTTTAAAGAAATCTTTCAACTGCTCGGCCAACACAGAGAGTAGCCCTAAAATTACTCGTTGTGGGTAGAGTAAGTCTGTAGTGATGGTAAATAGCGGATCGATCATAGATTATCTGTTGGATGCTTGGATGTGTGTTTTTATTTAGTTTTGAGTCGTTGTGGATTTAATGTGAGGCAAACTGTTGTTTCGACTGGATTTGATGATTGTTTAGATTGTTAACAGTCTGGAACATGCTTCCTGTGGAGAATAATGCACAAGCTTTGCAGCAAAGTTTGTCCATACTTGTGCAAACCCTCCTCCAACACTGTAGGGGGCACTATGTTGTTTTCTTTATTTTATTTTAATCATTTCTTCTCAGGAGATGTTGATCTCAACAATATTTTCAGAATAAATAAAGCTTAACTAAAATAACTGCTACAGTCTCCATTGGAAGAGCTATTGGGGCTTTGTATCCACCTGAGGATAAGCAGTTCATTCTGGTGAATTTGTGACCATGACATTTAGTGCATGTGTAAAAAATAAGGGACAGAGCACATTTCTGTGTTTTAGATTCACTTTGCTTTAAAACTATGGTAACCAGAGGTGGAAGGAGTGTGACAGGATAAACTGGAGTCACAGTGGGACAAAATCAAAGGAAAATAAGGTGTGTGGGTTCACAAGAGTTTGTGTGCGCAGCTTTATGCATGACCCACAATAAATATGTGTGTTTCTTCTGAATCCTGGCCAATGAAGTCCAGCAAAAGCATTCCAGCACATACACTGGGGAAGAGAAGGGGAAAATCAATCAAGAGGCTACAGACCATAAATGATGCTTTACATTACTCAGGGCAGAACATATGAGTCATACACACTTCCACACTGTTGGTCAGCCGACAGGAAGAAAGACCAATCAGATTTGCCTCATCCAGCGCAGTGGTCCATCAAAGCCGTCAACTCCTCATTCATTCTTGTATTGTCTCCCTGCCACATGCTGCTCTCTGTCTGTTATTACTTAGCGTAAGATTTTTGCCAATATCGGGATTCCTAATGCTCCTAATGAGCACAGTGTATATACAGTATATAAGCTGCTGATGCTTTTACCAGAGATAGAAAATGCTGCCAAAAATTCACATACAGTGTAGAAAAAAACACACTCTTGTCTACTTCTAGTCTACCTCAAAATAATTATGTTAAACTGAAGGCTTTTTTCAGTTTTTCCTTTTTAAAGAACAAGAGAGAACTAGGCAGACACATGTCAGATCAAGCGAGGTCATCCTGGTTTGATCCAGTCAGACAAGTAGGCTGCTTTAAAAACAAGTAAAAGAAGTTTCAAATCAATACAGAAACTGACGATTTTAAGTGTAGTATGCTATCTCCTTCCGGCACTGGTCAGCAGCCGGGCAACAGATTTCCTGATCGATTGTAACTGATTTATAATTTTATTGGTTAGACCAGATAGGAGAGCATGATGGTGGTTCAGTGTGCTGGATGTAAAAAGGAGAAATGGCCTCACTTTAGCTACATTACTAGAATGATAAAAAGCAGATGTAGTGATGACCACAAGTGTTTAAAGTTCAGCTCAGACTTAAAGATGAATGCATTCCAAACGCAAGTGTTGACCAGAAATCTTGTTCTGTCACCGTATTTACTCTCTGAGCCTTTGAGTCAATAACTAAAATCACAGTTTTATCTTCATGGACCTGTAAAAAGTTCTGTGACGAAAGGGGCATAAATTCATTTTGTTCACCTTATCCACTGACATGGCTGCCAGTGAGCGCTATATCAGATTTTGGCAATTATATTGATTTCATTGTCATATTTGGTCCCTGCAGCTTCTACATTACACTAGTTCAGAGTCTTCACTCAGGTCTCTGTCCAGCCCTGTGTTCTAAAACCTGACAGTGTAACATCACCTGCCTAACTAGCTGGAATCTTCCCTTCTCTCTTATCTCAGTCATTATCGTGTCTTTCTCCTCCTCGCTCATTAGTCAAAGTCAAAATACAGAAGGAGTGGTTGAGACTACTGTATGTGAGGTTCGGTAAATTTATAGTTTTTGTACCCTCATTTTTGTGAATGAAACTGTCACAACAACAAAAACAAAGTAGAACAGGAAGTCTCAGATGACAATTTTATGCTACTGATCAAATCACACATCACAAACATTAATCGTCGAGTGATTTACAATGTGTTTATGCAGTTATGAAAGTTTGTTAAATCTGATGCGGAACCAACAAACCTCAGGGAGAGAAGAGAGCCATTATTGACCATACAAAAATGGCAACAGACAGACAGACAAGGTATAATAAATATGTCTGAGACATGAATAATGACAGATACTTGACAGCCCAAGCATTGCCAAATAGAGGAATGCAAAGGTCTGCACAATCATCTGGTATGTGCAATGTGTCCTTTACGGTCACTGTATGAGTGTGTGCTACCTGGACGTGCTCTGAGTCAGTAACATTTCTCCTACAAGAGGCAGAACAATGACTCTGCAGCAGCTGGATTTCTGTCATATAAACTTCTGAGACTACCCTGATCATAGACAGGAAGTTAATTTATCACAGGCCTGCAGCTCAGCTGGACCACTAATTACATGCATTATTCTAATCAATCTGAAGACACACATATTTCATTTAATCTCCTTTATTATTCTGCCATGAAAGAGTTCTCTTTCCTCCCTCTGGTAGGTTAAGGGTCAGTGGAGGACACCTCTGCAGGTGAACTAAGAACAACACAGCACTGTCAAACTGGCGATTTGCCAGCATCATTAACCACCAGACAAGACTGCAGATGATGCGGCATCAATGACGCATCGATGCTGCTATTTGTTACAGACTTCATGTCCACTGGGATGTCATTTAAGTAGCATCAAATCTCAAAGTTGCATTTTGTATTTTGGAAACGACTGTTAAGAGCAGCAGGAACATAGTTCCACTAAAGAATGTGCCTAATGAGTGTGTGTGTGTGTGTGTGTGTGTGTGTGTGTGTGTGTGTGTGTGTGTGTGTGTGTGTGTGTGTGTGTGTGTGTGGTGTGCAGCACACGTTTGTGGAAATAGTACCATAATGGCAGTTGCTGTATCATGCACTTTGTCATCATTGAAACCACAAGAAACAGAATTGTGGAACCATCACAGCTGGTTAGTATTAGAAACTAGAAACTACAAGGTAGGATAGGTAACACATGAGCTTGAATGGTTTAGGGATAAACCATAACCTCCTCCAAACAGAATGCAAAATGTGTCATGAACACAAGCAAGTGTATATAGTGGAACAATGATGACAGAACCAAAGCCCACATCAGTCCACAAAGCTGTTCAACACTATGTGGTCCTCTGATGTCTCCATCCTGAATACATCCTACAACAGCAGAGTCATCAGAGAACATCTGAAGGTGGCAACAAAACAACCATCCTGAAGGTGGTTTGTCCCTGCTCAGTTATACAAGACAAAGAAGTTGACACATGAATGTTTCTTTATTCACTGTTATTTTCAAATTTTCAGCTGTATATTATTTTTTAATATTTGTTTTGATTGTGATTGTTACTGGGTTTTGATAGTGATATGTTGTATTTGTTTTAATGTTTTGTTTCTGGTAATAGAAGAACAGTAGTTGTTACAGACGGCAGTAACTAATGGGGATCCAAATGAAGAATGAACAATAAACAATGGAAGCAGGCATCTGTTGGAATTACACCCTGTTGGCACCAGGCACCAAAATGGCAGCTGGCTTTACACATTTTATCTTCCTAAACAATCAAAACTACTAATGGGCAGAAGAACTGCGCGCCTGTTTTGTTGACATGTAAATGCCAGGTTCATGTGAGAATGTCTACTTTAGGAACGTTTTCAGACTGCCAAACAGAGAGAGAACAAATGTCAAATCTACAGTGAACATCAAATAGATTTATGGATATCAGCGATTCAAATCACTATGACAGAAGATGGAACCCACTGAATATATATATTTCTTATAACAGGTGTAGTAGGATTAGTCAGGCAAAGATATTTTACCTATAAAGAGTTATATTCATTAAGGTAAGTTTGATTTGAGCCATGCTCCGTTCATATGAAGCCTGCAGCAGGAGGTGTTGTTTGCTAATAAGAATCAAGGCTTGTTGCACTGGACTTGGAGCAACCACACCACCATTAGCCATTCAAATTTGAAAAGAATTTTTTAAAGCTAAAGTTTTTGTTTTCTTGTTTTTATTACTTACCACTTACTTACTTGCTGACAAATCCACTGAAACACTGCTTTTCAAAGTCTCAGTTGAGTTGAGTTGAAAGACTATAACTCAACTGTATAATCACCAGTTTCCCATTAATGCCATGTCAATAACTTTTGAATAATGAAATACACTTAGATGAGGCACTGTGTGCTGCCTGCTGTTCATCCAGTGAACGTGACAGAGACAGAATGTCTGTGATGGTGATGTTTAATCAATGCTGAGTAATTAAGACATCCAGCTGTTATTGTGGCTTTACATCTTTAACAGGCTTCTAGTTTCCAATTAAGCTAATTCACGTCAGCTACGACAAACACACACAAACTCCGGCAAACACGGCAGACGGCTCAGGATTCCAGGATATCAGCACTTTGCAGGGACGTTTGGATTCAAAGTCTAACACGTTAATTGGAGCCTTCATTTAGCCTCTTTTTTTTTTTTTCTAACCTCTCGATGCTAATCTGTGTTACTTTGACATTACATCTGCAACAAAATCACAGGGAATGTGAAGAATAAGGAACATTTTCTATAAATTACGAGAGTCAAATGACAAGCGTGGGACAGTTTATCTGAGATTGACACTGGGCTTCAGAGCCAGTGCATCAGAGCCTGCTGTGCGGAGCTGTGGACCTGTGGGCCTGTTTTTTGTTATGTTGTTGGAAAACATACAAAGTTGTCCTGAAGTCACCTCCACAGCCTCTGTAGTCTCATGTCATCTCTCATTCAGCATTCATTTAGTCAGTCGTTCTAAAGAAAGGGAGCTGCGTGTTCCTGGTTTTACTTCAATTTTCCATGTTGCTCCACTGACTTATTATTTGCAAAACCTGGAAACTATTCAAAACTGTGACAAATGAACACTCTCCATTGAAAGCTGTCAATTCACTTTTTCTTCTCTTTTCTGTTCCTCCTTGGTCCATCCTTCATTTTCTTTTAGTGATTATTACTGTAATGACTATTTGTTCATATAAGTATTTGTCATTTAAAGTATAAGCTTTTAGCTTCTAATCTTTTCTGTACAACTATCCTGTACTTTAAATCTATTCATAAAGATTTCAGTAAAGTATGTGTAAACATTTCTGTGAACATTTCTAAATAATAATAAAAAGTGACAAAATATGTATACCTGTCAATAACATTTGTTTTTTTTAACATTGCTTTGCCTTGTTATAGCTGCTCTCTGTTCCAAAGGAAACAACCACACCAGCACAAACAGAAAACACCTCGAGAAGTAAGAACAAAGAAAAGCTGATGCTGGATTATTATAAGAGCTATATTAGTCAGGAGTGGAATGCAGTGCAATAAAGAGAGATGACAGAATGACTTAAATAATGACATTAATAATGATTCTGATGATGGTCAAAGGTTGGAGCCATAGAGCCAAAATGCGAGACTATGCAGTCCATTATGCAGCTCTCCGAGGCTCATGGGAAATGTCATTACCTTGTGTAGACAGAATCTGAATCCCAAACTCCTTCCTGATCAAGTTGGGAGTTTTTTCATTTTCTTTTGTCTTGAATTGAAACCTTTTTTCGTTTTTTAGCTCAACCTTCATTCAGTGAATGACAACAGTCCAAACACAGTTAGGCCACTGCTGGAATTAAACAATCTGTCAGCTGCTTGGCTGCATTTTCACCAGCCACACTAGTCACTGACATTCTCCTCCACCTCTCCCATCCTAAGTGGGTCAGTGGGTCCATCAACGCTTGCCAGTAAAGTGCCGTTACTGCAGCAGACGCAGTAAGGTAATGAGCAACAATTAGCAGAGCTGTCTTATCAGCTCCCTGCTAATAGTAATATACTCAAACCCCCTCCACCCCCCGACAGAGCAGGGCCAGTCTTAACCTGTATTCTTGTTTCTCTTTCCCTTTTTCTACTTTCCTCCTTCCCTCCAGCAACACAGCGCCTTATGAATGGTTGTGTATGTGCTGCACTGTACATTGCAGCATCACTCGTCATGCAGCCAGACAGAGCAGGAGGGTTAAACTGAGGTCACAGTGAAGACAGCTGAGTGCAGAATATAAGATGGGAGTATAGTTTTACAGACATCTTTGGCTGTGGTTCTTATTAGGATTCATGTCTTGAATGCTTCAACCACACCTGTCTGGCACTGCTCCTCTCTTCCTGAGATGTGTGTTTTCATTCCGACTCTGAAGAGCTGCTGCTATGTATGCGAGTGTGTGTGTACGTATATGTGTATGTGAGTCTGCTTCATTCATGATGAGCATGGGCATCAGATGTCTGCTTAATCTAGCTGCCAGGGAGCAATCAAAGGAGCCAGATACGACATGAATAATAACACAGAGTAAGATGATGTCTGAAAGGTTTGTACATAATGCAAAAAATGTTTTAGAACTATTCATTATGTGTTATTGTGATACACGTGTATTCATGTTTCATTCATAGTTTACTCATATACACTGTGTTTTATTTATTTATGATTAGGCTTCAGGTATACAGTTTTTAAGCAGTCATGACAATAAATGAGAGAGAAAACAGACAGAGACCCCACCCTAGAAAAGCCTACAGCACAGTACTGCTGCAGTAAATCAAAACAAACACACACACACACACACACACACACCCTGTCACAGATATCCATGCATACACATACACAAATAGTCACACACACAGAGCAGTGAGAATGGGAGAGGGTCCCCACCCCTGTCTGTCTACATTGCAGCAGTGCTGCAGTCAGACAAAGAGGAACAAATGTTTCATAACAGGGCTGCAGCCAGTGTTAGAGCAACCCCTAGTGGTCCAACACTCAATACCAGAACATTGCTTCAGTACTTAAACGTGTATTTGAATATTTGAACGGAAGCAAAACTAGAAATGACAAACAGTATAACATGCAGAGACTGTGAAAAACTTTGGGTCAAATTAACAAGTTAATACGAATACTTAGATTAAAAATAAAAATCAAATTATGCAAATTAGGGGCTTGGGGGAGACCTCCGGGGGTGCTCAGGGGCTCCTAAGTGGTCAGTTCAGTCATGGCAGAAGCTGTCAGTTCCTTGTTCTGTTAATGACCTTTGCTTGAAGTCATGTGGTTCAGCATCTCTGGAGTAAATTCACCAGCTGATGGTGAGAAGTCCCTGTGGTAAGGACATCACATATGTAACAATATTGACCTTACATATTTTACACTGAACCATGTGACTTCAAGGCTAAGTCTAGATACACCTCATGGAGCTTTACACTTACACAAATGCATTAGGAGGTTTATGTAAATCCAACATGGTGGTCAACACATAGCCATCAATGTAAAGAAGCAGCATAGGTTCTGTATGTATGCATACCACACATATAACCCAGAATGTGATCATTTTATTTGTATTTAGCACAAAGACAACATATCTACTCATCTTCACATTTTAAATGTAATGCCAGCACCATGTTTCAAAAAAGTTGGAACATGGCACAAAAGCCATCAGTGTGATGATTGGGTCGTTTTTAATACACACGACAACACCACATGACAGACAGCCGTGAGTTGTGATTATTTTGTTAAGACAGGAAACATTTTGAAAGACATTTACCATGTCTGTATGTTTACATTTGGAGATTAGAGCATGAATCTGACTAAGGCTGACGTTGCCAATTCTCTGTCCAATACCTCCTGATTAGTTACTTTACATGACAACCTGCTAACAATCAATGCATGGATGAGCAACCATATGCTGCCTAACCTTTCTAATTGTGTGTTGCTCAAGATGACTGCTGCACACACACATACACACACACTGTGTTTTGAAAACCTTACATGATTTGGCCAAGGGCAGGAGAGAAGAATAACAACTTTGCTGTATGGTGCAGACATAGTTCAACGGGTCAAGTGTCTGACTGACGACATCATAGCTGGTGAGGGAGTTGTGTGCATGTCTCTCTGGATGGAGCAAGGGTTAGGGTATTTGTGTGGGTTTGGACATTTTTGTATGACTACTAGGGGGTGTGATGGTTGCTACAGGGTCACTACTGAAGCAGTGATGGGAAAGTGAGTGAACTCTTGCTGCTCTCATACAGGTGTAACCACCATCTTTGAAATAATAGCAGCTACAATTGTTAAGCCTGTATATTGTAAATTTAAAGATACAGTACTTGCTAATAACTTGTCATACTGGTTGTGAAATGACTGTAGCTCAGAACACAATACACAGTCACTGTGCAGTACAGTAGTTTTCTGAGGCTTGAAGCAAAAGCAGCTAACACAAGTCCCATTCAGAAAAAGAAATATTTCTTGGAACTGAAATGTCACTTGGAAACAAGTCTTCCCTTGCCTCTTCCACCAACTGTCTAGTAATTTCAGATCCTGACAAACCCACCTTACCTGTTTCTATTTCATCATTACATTAATAATGAGGGACAATCTGATTATTATGATTCATACACATTCACTGTTCATGTAAACTTCCATAGTTACTTTGCTTGTGTAAAGCTGCTTTGCAACAAGGACAATTGTTAAAAGCGCTATACAAATAAAATAAAATAAAATTGAATTGAATTGAATTGAATTGAATTGAATTGAATTGAATTGAATTGAATTGAATTGAATTGAATTGAATTGAATTGCAGCATACATACTGGGGAAACTGGATATTGTCCCGCAAGATCAGATATTTTAGTGAGAAAGAGAATATTTTGTTTGTTTGTGTTATTGACACATTCCGTATCAATGTATTTGTGATTTGCCATTTATGTTAACTGTGGACATCTCCTCATAACTTAACGTAGCTGTGTGGTAAATTTAATAGAATATAAAGCTACTTTTTCATTTAATTTGAGAGACTCACAGTGACATTGTTGTGTTATTTTAATATTATGCAAATGCTCAGAAGTGTGCTGCAAGAGATCTACATGCCACTATAAACTTTGGTCACATTGTGTCAACATGATTATTTTGCCAAGAGACTAGAATCAATGCATTATGTCTAGTTACTCCAGTTTGTTTGTGAACATGGAGAGCTGTGTGGAGCTCTGCTGACAGTTGTGTTTTCATCTGACTAGGAAGATAGTGTTAGCATGCATAAAACCCTAAACCATGCTGTTCTATAAGTTGTGTACTCTCTAGGAGTGTCACATGAAGCTATTGTGACTGGTTTGGAATATTATATTGGTTTGGACTGTATATAACTGTTATATACAGTCTTAGCTTTTTTGTGGGTCTATGGATGTGTCGTGTATTCATTTATTTAGGTTTTCTTTGTCCATAACCCTACTGTAATATTTCTGCTAGTATTTAGGTTCTTGATTTTAATAAGGCTGCACAGACCCTCAGATATTGTATAATGAATGAAAAAAAAGTGTCCTCCTGTGGCTCATATGACAAGACTGCTCCACTAATAGATTTTCTTTTATATAAGACAGTGGCTCAATAGAAACTAACATGATGTAGAATAACATTATATATATATATATATATATATATATATATATATTTATATTATATGTAAACCGACTAAATACTGTAACTCTGTATAATGATAGGAGAGAGACTCTGTAGGAGGTAAGACATCACTGAATCAAGTGTTTTCACTTACATAACCACCCAGTCACATATTTGGAGTTTCTGGTAATATGGACATAGTTAACATATTGAATTCAAGTATTATAAATCTGTGATATATATAGATGTATAAATTCTGGCTATTTAGGTAATATGAGTGAAAGTGAAGCAGTGTAGAACAGGCCTTCACTTCTGTGGATAGAGCTGAAAACAAATAGTATCCTTCCCTTTCATCTGATCCTACTCAAACCACTGAATACAGAAAAAAACACAAATCTGCAGGGAATTGATAATATTCAGTGTTAGCTTTGAGGTGTTAAATGAGATTAGGTGGCATTAATCATTGAGCCGGTACCTCACTCAACACCCTAATTTAGGAATACTGTCATTTTGAAAGGATGAACCTTCTGCTCAAACAGATATATTTTGGCTGCAGGGCTTTGACTTTAAGCTTGTCGTGCTGGAACAGCAGGGCCTTGGCAACTGGCACGCACTTTTTCAGGGCCTTAATCCACATTACAGTTGGCTGGCTTGCTTCCTTCCTACACTGCCTCTTCTGCTCCATGATCAGACTGCATGACAAACAGAAACAGTCAACACATCCAGAAAAATGAGCACATTCTTCCTGAGGTCTTAACGGAAATAGAGGGTGTGCTTACCGCACTTTATTTCTTACTTTGCTAGAACATCCAGAAACAATTATAGCATGAACATCATGTGTCCAGCCTACCCACCTCTACACACTCAGTAGCCTCACTCCCAATTTTCAAAAACATGCTGAAAACAGAACTCTTCCAGGACTTTCTCTGCATTTAAATCTAAAAAATATTTTTTTTCAAATCTTACACAGAAAAATGGGGACATTAAACGTATTATTTTTGTCATTTACAGTACACATGTTAACAACGCATCCGCAGCTTAGTTATATAGAAACAAGGCTAAGTCCAATTAAGAACATAACATATTTGCAATATTCCCTCTCCACCTCTCTTTTTGATTCCCTCAGCATAATAATTCTGCACAACAGTCTCTGTGATCCAACAAATTCCTAGCTGTTACAGTTGGAGATCCTCTCTTTGTCTGTCATTGCTGTGAGTTGTGATTCAACCCTCTTGCACTTCCTCCACCTTGTGCTCACTGGACCAGTGCTTCATAATGTCCCTCGTTCTTTGTTTCATCTGTTTCTTCATTCTCACAACATTCTAGCAGGAGCAATCCCTCTTCATCTTACTGTATATCTTATATATCTCCTATATCTATCTTATATCTTACTTTGGTTCCTGACAGATCCTTCTCCTGCCTTATCATGGTGTACATCCCATGACATGTACTATGAAATTATTTTTCATATGTCACTTTAAATAGACCAGAGACTAAAGTACTGTGCAACACTTTTACCACTTTTAATTTCTTCAACCCCTACAAATCTTACTGTAAGATCAACCCTGCTCATCAATCACCTTTTCCTCTTCCTCATTTTTTCTTTCTTTAAATAGAAAGTCGGTTAATTTATTAGTTCAAATCTGTTCAGCCCTTGGTTGTTTTCACCTTAAATAATTTTACAACAATTAATCACAGATTGAAAAACATATTATATTAAATTTAAATAAAACTCATATCAAAGTGAAAACATGTCTTACATAAAAATCACCTGAGTGCAGTGAATGTGTTTCCAGAGTTGTAGTGCAACAAGAGAAAACACACCAAGCATCTCCTCAAAAAGATACTACTGTACCGAAAAGTACACGATACAAGAACTTTTCCAATTACTTACTAATATTTCTTGGAGAACAGTTAAATCCATCATTAAGAAAATTAAGGAATATGACACGTGTAATTCTGTCAGAAGGCACATGGAAGCCTACTACAAGAAGGTTCTTTGGTGTGCTGAGACCAATATTGAGCTTTTTGGCCACCAGAGTAGTTTCAAACCACATCACAAACACACTTTCCCCACAATGAAGCACTGTGGTAGCAGCATCATGCTGGAGGATGCTTCTCTGCTTCTCTTCTCCTTCTTGGCTTGTGAAGTTTGAGAGAAAATGAAAGAAATAAAAAACAGAGAGAAATTCTGGAGGAAAATCTGATATAGTCTTTAAAAGAAACAAGTCTTGGGAGGAACTTTGTTTTCCAGCAAGACAATGACCACAAGCATAGGGCCAAAACTACACACTAATGGTTTCAAACAACAACGTTCTGAAGTGACTCCGAACCCAGACCTCAATCCAACCGGGAATCTGTGGCTGGACTTGAAAAGGGCTCACTGGCTATGTCACTTCACTCCTGATACCCATAAAACCTGACAGAGCTTGAACAGTTCTGTTTGAGTCCAGATGAGCTTGTTGGGACCTAACAACACAGGGTCAACTTTTATGTCATTTTATTATATGTCATTATTATTTTATTACATAACTCTATCAGACTTGATTAAAAAAGAATCAAATATGATAATAAAATAAAGTGTTCTACATCACACTAGTTGTCTGTTCCGAATATGAATCAATCAGTCTCAAATGTAAACTGTTACATAGACCTCGTTCTCTCATTCCTTTAGAAAACTGTAGAAAGATGAGAGACAGAGTTCACTCAGAGTTCACTGGCATTCGCATTCTGACTCCACTGTCTTTCATGTCTTTACAGATGCCAGCTGAAGTATACGCGGTCTATTTGAATGTGCGGGGCTCATATACTGAGATCTTTTATGCTGACTTGCTTTACATAATAAATATGTATATGTGTCAAGTGTGTTATTAACAAAGTCAAACACATCCTCAGTCAGTGTATTCTCCCTCTCTCCCTATCAGTCAGCTGATAGGGAGAGAGGGAGAATACACTGTAACAACTGTTACAGTGTATTCTTAACAACAGACAGTTGTTTCTTAACAATCAGTTTTTCTTAATATTCAGTGCAAATATATGTAAAATAAAAACAACAAAAGAAGACAACAAAAGAAGTGCAGTAATTGAAGTACATCCCTGCATTTGATCTCTACTGTAGCACTCTACTGACGCCTAGTGGTGCTTTTGTGCAAAACATTTTCAAAGACATGGTGACAGTAATGGTCAAACTTGCCATGTCACCTACGGAGGCAATAAAGAGTTGAAACACAACACAGGGATCATCAAGATAGAGGATTGTTTGGGCTGGCACGTCCAGTCTTGAAGTGATGATAGAACTAGTTGTCTTTCATCTGAACACTGCTATGAACATAAATATACACAAATGAGGAAAATCTTAGCAACTTTGTGCGAGTAGCAACATGGAGCTAAGGAAAGATGAAGTAGAATAACATGGAGCTGAAGGCTTATTCAGTTAAATAGGACTGAATTTTTCTGATATTACTGTATGCTGTATGACAGATGAAATACTATAAAATAAGCTTAGAAATAATCTGACTGTATGTGAATTAATGTAAATAATGGTGTCAGTGTGTTATGTGTTGCTATGAGTACATCCATGTCAATGCCTGTCATGCAAAAACACAGTTGGGACTAAAAGAAATCAGAAGTCACTGGTATTGTCCAGATATAAATGACTTTTACAGAGTTTAGGTAAAACTTAAAACTAAGTCTGAAAGAAGCTTAAGTTAGCCATATTAGTCATGTAGCACTACCGTGCAGCTAATGTGGCTAAGATCAACAAGCTAACCCAGTAAACAAGACAAAACACTAAAATGGTAACAAGCTTGAAACTTGAAATGAGGGCCAGGTTAGGTCAGAATCAGTCCCGCAGATTAATCCAGCATCCACAATCTGGCTGGAACTTAACATACGTAGGCCTACTAGACCACTCTAACGCGGTCAGTTTATTATTTAACATAGGAAATGTATTCTATAGTGTTATAGAATAAGTTTATTTAAATAATTTATATCTTCATGTACTTCTTAAAGTCTAGGACACTCCCCGCTAGTGGGCAATAAAGACATGACGCATGATATATGTGACATATCAGGTGACCTTAAACAACAAAGAAAACTCAAAGTAATACAGCAAGACAGCAATAAGGACTGTTCATTATATATATTTGCTTTGTTAATTCTGAGTCACTGAGATTTGCTGTTTATAAAAAAAAATCTATTAAAACTACCAAAACCCCATAGAGACAGTGTCTGCTCCCCGACCACCTAAATTATATATATATATATATATATATATATATATATATATATTAAAAAAACAAGCCATGAGGAGTGATTCATAAGAACCTATTTCAAATAAAATCGACTCTTCTCACAGAACAAAATAAAAAGAAAACAATCAAATGTGGACTGTTAAATATTAGAGCTCTCTCGTCTAAATCCCTGTTAGTGAATGATTAATGAA
This sequence comes from Anabas testudineus, assembly GCF_900324465.2. NCBI lineage: Eukaryota > Metazoa > Chordata > Actinopteri > Anabantiformes > Anabantidae > Anabas > Anabas testudineus. The sequence goes on along the minus strand of NC_046612.1, from coordinate 27,078,870 downwards.
TGATAGCTACCAAGCCCCTCTCCTGTGGAACCAGCTCCCAGTTCAGGTTCTGGAGGCAGACACCCTCTCTACATTTAAGACTAGACTTAAAACTTTCCTTTTTTATAAAACTTACACTTAGAGATGTCTCGGATGACTCTGAACCATCTACATGTATACAGCAGCACATTTCCTCTCTGTGATAATTATTTAAAAAACAGTTTCCAAACAACAGTGACTTGGATATGGATCCATTTTAATGCAGCCCTGTCACTTTGACTACTTATTATTCCCATGTATTATTTTGTCATTTATATTGTATGTTACTTACTAACTGGAATGGATTGTTGTCAAACTAAGTTCTTTGTGTTTAATACACAGTGAAAAATATTTAATTTATCTGCAGCAGTTGCTGATTTCAGTTCTGCTGAAGAAGACCTATTCAACAAGATTACCTCTGTATCCAGCCTGAGGCTCAGATTTACAGCTCAGACCCCAAATTAATTCCTCCTGATTTGGAGTTTAGAGTGAGTATCCACTCATGTGCAAATGGCTGTGAGCATTCTTCTTCCCGTTTGCCACATCATATCGCTTTGAGATGGGCTTTTCAGCAGTTGCCTTACTCACAACAAAGTACAGATCTCAGCTCATCACTGAGCATGACTTGAGAGTGGCAGTATCAAGCCTGCTGTTTTAAAAACGTAAAACAAATGAAAACCACGCTGCAGACACTGATGCTAAGGCAGTAACATTCTAAGTGATGCACTTTATACAAATGTTTAAAGTACATCTTTATCACTTATACTTACAATGTGTAAAATTCTTTCCATCCATTAAGACCTTATGGAGGATGTGCTAGTGTTTGTCAGTGGGACATCTGCATTCACAGAGGCACTTTGAATAGGGTTCCTCTATTCAGACATAAATGGCTTCAGGCGCATGTTCCCAGAAGCAAACAACTGCACTAACTGAACTTTTCAGTAGGCCATGAAATCTGTAATTAAGATTTTAGGGATAACGCAGTTCCTGATGTTGGTTACATCTCAGTGGAAGGTGTATAATAAAGTGACCTTTTTTTAAATGGAAAGAAATGTATGGTTTTCTTTCAGTGGGATCATACCAGTTAGGGTAGGATGTTTTTGAAAAACAAAACACACATTACAAAACTACAATATACAAAGACAGGTAACCTACTAAATTACAGCTCGCTAATTACTAAATAATAACCTAGTAATTGTTTCACAATTTAAATGAAATAAGTGCAAATAATACTAAATACAAATCTTCAGCGGATCAGTAAATACTTGAGTTATCAGTGCTATATTTTTAGAGCAATTAGTGATCCTCAAGGCTCCCCTGCTCCGCTAGTTTCTCCTACTATTTCTGCCCTCCACACAGCTGATTACCTGAATCAGGTGTGAAAAATCAATTAGAAGCCATAAGTACACACCTAATCCAGGTAATCAGCTGTGGGCACGGCAAGGGTAATTAAAAAAACAAGCGGGACAGGAGTCCGGTCCCAGGTATGAGTTTATTCATTCATAGACTAGTCTATGATATAAATATCATAGACTAGATATAATAAACTTAGACATTGAATTCAGATCTTATACAGTTCTGCAAATGCCACAGTTAGAACAAATAGTCAAACCTCCCCAAGATTCAGTTTCCACAGAGGGACCAGACAAGGTTGCCCACTCTTCTCCTCACTTTTTACAATCTTCATCTTCGTAGCATTAGTGGCAGCAATTAGACAAAACAAAGAAATTACTGGAATAACGACAAAAAATACACATCATAAAATAAGTCTATATGCTGATATATTACTGTTTCTCCTAAACCCGCAAACATTTGAGGCTGGTAGTCTGGCTAGTCTGAATTTCTAAGACAGTACACAACACTGGCATCATGTTGACAAGCACAAATGAGATTGTATTTGCTGGTGCCTATTATATTAATTAAAATTCATATATAATATTAATATGGTAATACTGAAAATAAGTTTATGTTTCCATATATGAAAAATCTAAGTCACGTAGCAAATTCACCATGATGCTGTCTCTGTTTATGGTGTTTATGAGAGATAGAATAGAAGCCAGCTTTTATCAGGTAAGTCTGAAAACAGTAATATCACTGTATCACAGTACAGTTGTCAATACCTAATATTGTAAAATCATCTGAAACCATAAGATTCTTCTTCTCTTTAAATCCCTTCAGGATTCCAATAGTAACTTGTTATTTTAAATACAGCCCTTTACTTTTCTTTTTTTTAAAGTTTAATCTATTTATTGATCTGTGCAAAGTCTATCATAGAAGGATTCAGCAGCTAAGTATAATTTTATGAATAGATGCCAATTGATCAGACAACACAATACAAGGGCCAGCTGAGCTTTGTTAAATTCTACATCAGTAGATGATCTTAGTTAATGTGTAAACATGTATTTAAGTAATATAATGATCTGTGATCAGTCTGAGGCCAATGAATTACAAACAAAACCTCTTTAAGGCTATTTTAACTGTGGAACTTGGATAAACTGTAAACTCACAAAAAACGTTAAGTCTTTCCAACATCCACTCAACATAAAATTAATTAAAATCAAGGACTTATCACTGGTAGGACAAAAACTGTTGTTTGCATGAAACAATGCATGCAGAAAAATTTATATTGGGAAGACATGACCTTCTCTTTAAGAGCGCATTACATAGTACAGGAGCACCATTAGGAGAAATCATGTCATGTCAATGATGACATTCACACTAGTAAACACTATGGATCATTTTTATTTATCATAGGCATTGAGGTGATCAAACCCTGAATAAGAGGTGGCAATATCAGAATTTTTAGGAGAGGCTTTTTTATTTTAAATGTTCTTCTTCCTCTGAGGGTATGAATGAGGACTTCTCAATTAACAAGTTTTTATAAAATATTCTTTGTAATTTCCAATTGCAAAATGACATTTACAGCTTGCATTGAATTTTTGGCATTTCATACAAAGTTTTTATTGTTTTTAATATTTTGTCAATTTGTTTTTTAAAATGTTGTTCCTTAATTGCTTTGTTGAAATTTGTTGTTTTCCTCAGAAAAGCTGTGTCATATCTGGTGCTTTGTATACTGTTTTTGGAATGTACCACACCAACCAGACACCTACTAGATGTATTAGAGCTCCCCTCCACATACAGTATGCACTATGTTCACCTATTGACCATACATGGTGTCACTTACACACCACATGCTTCCTCATCAGTTTAATTGTACTGGTTAGCAATCACATAATGATACTCCAATCAACCCTTGGAAATCCTTCTTATTGGTTTTTATATTTTATGTGGAAATGATTGGTTGCATAGTATTGTATATTTCACTGCATGCACTAGTTTAACATGCAATTGGTCTGCATGTGCAATTATAATAATATTAAATCTGAATTGAAATATTAAATAGCATGTTTAAAAAACATGTAGTGCATAGTGCATTAGCTCTGTTCTTTACTCACAAGAACATTTTGTAATTCATCCTGCGCTTGTAGCCATCTGTGGAGATTTTGGGAAGAATGACACCAATAATAATATGTATTATTACTTTTCTTAACCTACAAAGTCAATATTCATTATATGTGTTTGTTAACATATCAGAATGTGAAAAACAGAAACATTTTATTGCCAGGTACAGTGAAGGACTTTACAGCACTAGGAAGTTGTCTTGATGTCAGGCGCAGACACAGAATTAAGATGAAGTCAAAGGGGATATAGAGACATGGAAAACAAAAAGGTGACACAATAACTAGGTAAAAACAAATCCTGTACTGCAAGAGACCATGGTGCAAGATGAACTTGCCATATATAAATATGGAATATGCGAACAGAAGACAAGATGGAAAAAGAACAATTAAAAATAGCAAAGGTTATGTATAGAAAAAGTGAGTTTACAAAGGAGGTAGTCAGTTAGCAGTACATTACTGTGAAAGTGATAAAAAAGACAAGTTCATACTGTGTGTTATTAACTATTATCACACTCATGACTAGTATTATATTTAGTACCTAATTGTGAATTTCAGTGACAGTAAAACATTTTTTACAGTAACATAATGGCAAACCTACTCCTGGAAAACATTTTTACAGTGTTCTCATGACACAGAGAAAGCGCATAAATGCTGATTACAACCAGCAGACATCATTTTTTTTAATGTCAGAAGATGTCCTTTAGTCATGCTTTGTCATATTTACAGAAGGTGGGTAAAGGCATGTGTGACTTAAGCCAGGAGAACAGTCTAAATCTGCGTAGTGTTTGATCCCAACAGTTGGGGATGTTATGTTTTGAGTACCGGTAAGTATTCCATTTCTCGAGACAATACTGTTCCTTGACTAAAGCTAAACAAGTCACAAATCTTTCCTTTCCAGAAGTACTGATTCAGTATGAACCATCCATGAGCCACTAGAGAGCAGTATCAAGCTGCATAAAAGATGCTGTATTTCCTGTGCACACGGGGACAAGAATCAGCAGTAAAATGCTTTAATGCTTCACTGATTAATACTCTCCGCAAAATAAGATGCATGTAACAATGCTTGCTGGTATGTTTTATTGATTTGTTTTTATTACCAGATGTGTTTTCACAAATGCCTTTGCGCTGCTCGGTTGTAATGTTCCACCAGTCATTTCCCAGCTGGGCCTTGTTAAGATTGAACTCCTTTCCTTTAAATGCAGCATGTTTGCCTCATACATAAATGATGCATCTGCATTAGTGTCAAGTGATGAATGCCAACGCTAATACAGTAAATTGCAACCTTTGCTACCAGAAATGTTTGTTTTTATAGATCTTTAATGAAATTATACATTATATTTACATTTTGCAAACGCTGAATGAACAATTGCATCAAATCTTTAGCTTTTGTCATAATTCATTAAACAAAGACATTGTTATATTTAAGTACAAATCAATTTTGTGCTTTGCGCAATGCAATTATCATCATACTCCAACCATACACTGTTTCTTACACTGAACACTTCAACAGTTCAACAGTAAAATCTCGTACAAACACTTCTACTTAGAATGCAAATACATACCTAAAATTAGGCACATCCACCCACTCACACATGCGGGAAAGCATTTATACACTAATTGAACACTAATTAGTCTCCAAGAGGACATTGCATGTGAAATTAATGAGGCCATGGGGCTACACCAACAGAATGTGGGATCCATACATTTATTGAAATTCAGAGATGGGGGCTTGAATCTTTAAGATAAGATAAGATAAGATATTCTTTATTGATCCCACATTGGGGAAATTTGAATGTTACAGCAGGTCAGTGCAAAAAAACAACAGTAATGTGCAAAAAGAATGAAGAGGTGTTTAAAAATGTGCAAAAATACAAAAGTAATAAACACTTTACAACAATCTACAATTATATACACTATTACGACTAAACATATATAATATGTTATACGTAATAATAAAATAAAATAAAGTAAAAAACAGTATAGTGGATGCATGATAACCGGTTTTGTACATGTATATTTAAACTGTGGCATTGTACAATCTAACAGCTGTTGGAATGAATGACCTGCCCAACTGCTCCTTCCTACATGGAGAGTGTAACAGTCTGCAACTGAAGGAGCTGCTCAGCGCCTCCACTGTCCGATGTAGTGGGTGAGAGGTGTTGTACATGATGGTCACTCAACACACTCAACACTCAATATACACTGAAATTGTGTAAAGAAAGATTTTATCTTCAATTTACATTCAACATTGTGAACATCATGTTAATGCAACCGCAAAGGGTCACAATCCAGTGTCATCTTTTGCCAGTCCCAAGTCTGGATAAATGCAGAGGGTTATGTCAGGAAGTGCATCCAACGTAAAATATTTGCCAAATTAAACATCCAAATCATCGACAAAACTTCTGTATCAGATCGGTCCCGGCCCAGGTTTACAGTAACCGCCACTGGTGCTGTTGACCTAAAGGGACGTGTTGAAAAGCAGAGAAAGAAGAGGAAAGCCAAGAATGTACACCTAACAGTAGGGACTTTGAATTTTTGGACAATGACAGGAAAGGCCAGTGAGTTAGTTGACATGATACAGAGAATTAGAGTGGACAAAGTGGACAAGTGGGATTGTTTCTTTACCTCACTGATGAGTTCTGATGCTCTTGGAGTCATTTTGACTGACCGCCCACTTCTTGGTAGAGTAGCCACAGTCCCAAAGTATCTTCCTTTGTACATTGTTTGCCTAAATTTAGACTGGTGAATTTCTAAAGTCTTTGTCACCTTTTGTAACCCTTTCCAGTTTTTTGTAAATTCTTCATCGTAGATCCCCCGAAAGCTCCTTTTGGCGAGGCGTGGCTCACTTAAACGTATTCTTCTTGTGCAGAGCAAACTCCAAAAATGTGAGTGTTTTTTGTCAGTCAAAGTAGCTCTAGTCCACACCTCCAAACTAATTGTCTTAACTTATGCTAACATCTAAATCCAGTTAGGTTTTTTGAGATCATTATTCAACATACTTTTTTCACTCGCACTGTGAGGTTTTTATGGTTGTTCTCAATAAAGATATGAAAGATCAGCATTTCATTTGTGTTATTACATGAGAAACATACAATTTGTTAATACTTTCCACTGTATAGTGCAAAACATGCTTTAAATTCTATAGCAGTGCAGTGTTTTAAGCAGTCTGCATGGCATGGCAAGTGTCTTTCAATGATTATCCTATGGCTTATGTTAAAATTCAGCTGTTCAAGTTAAAAAAGAGCTCTGTTTAATGTTGCTATTAAGTGGCCCAGTCAGCAAGTTTTCTGTGACATATGTATCACCTATAAAACTGGAGATCTGATCTGACCGTAGAAGACACTGCAACAAAATGCTGTATTTCAGTGGAATCAGATTTTTATGTCACTAATCTCATTTCTCTGTTTTAGAAATTCTGAGTGGATTACAAGCCTCAAACAGCAGCTACAAGCAAAGCTCTCATGGTATCACTTTCACAGGACAAATGCATTTTGAAATGATTGCTCACCTCTCAAGGGGTTTTACCACAGGTTGGGTTGACACACAAATGTGTTATTTACTGTAAATGTGGTTAATAATCAATATGTTACTGTAATGGCTGATGAACTTATTATGTGGATACACAAAGAACAAACAAAGGTTGTGACAATGCTTGGAAAAAATGTGAATGTGTAGCTCATGTGACTTACTGATGAGTGTGATATTTTTCTTGGCAAGGTCGGAGATGTTAGCCTGGTTGGTCCTGACAGCTGTACAAAGAAATGTAGTCAACCCTGCAGAAAATCTTATTGATGAATCTGTGAAGGATGACATTGGAAAGGAAGGAAAGACACTGCCTCCTTCTGGATATTTAGCACAACTTGTGTATTTTTTATTGCCATCACTCATGTTTACCACCTTATTTACAGATCTGTTGTATGTATTACTATTAATGTAGTGATGCTCTTACAGTATGTGATCACGCTGACCAATATTTATTTACTACCCCCATCAGAGCAGTGAAATCATGTCATTGGGAAACATATTCTGATACATAAGTATGCAGTGTTTAACATTTCTGTCTGCTGCTGAATCATTCAAGGGGTCTGTCTTAGTTGGACATTCAGGCGGTCCAGCTGTAGTATCAAGTTGTTCACGGAGAAAGACACATTGGTCAGAACTACTCCTCTGAGTCTAGTTAAACAGCTCCAATTAAACTGGAGACAGCTGTCAGGTCTCATTCAGCTCTATGATCCTTCTGTCCCTCAGCTTCAATGATGGGGGAGCAGTTATGAGCCAACTGAGCATTGGGCACAAATCACTGTTACTGCAGCAAAAAGGCCTCATAAAGGTGCATAATAGTTCAATAAAATCATATATATGAACAAACCCACGGCTTCATTTAAGGAAATAGTTCACTGGCACAATATGAGTTAAGTTTTTCGAAGACCTGTGCTTTCCTGTGGTGACCATAATGCACTGATTGGATTATGTTCTGATGCAGCTTATTCTTAGAAGGTATAAAGTCGTATATTTATCAATGGTGAGTCAAAGGGGCGCTGACCACTTGCTATTTATTTCAACTTGTCAACATATCCTAATTGTGTTTGATATAAACTAGCTATAAACCTCACAGTTTTCATGCAAAGGCATCGCATGAATTTAGGGACAATTAACTTGTTTGAACAAGATAAATATCTTAAAGAATTCTCAGAAATCAGGTTTTTGAAGTGGCTTTTGTTCTTCAATCAGAACATGACTTAAACTTTGCAAGATCTGAACATCCTCACATAGATTTCTCTCAGATAACTCTGCCATGTACAGTATACGCATAACCAGGTTTCTAATTGGCTTTTTGCAATAGCATAAGCAGGACAAGGACTGCAGAGACCCATTGCTCTAATACTTTCAGCAGAGAGTAACAGCTGGATGAAATTAAAGATCAGTACACAGAATGATGCTGATTCATTTATAAATCAAGTGTTCCCAAAAGCTAAAACGAAAACCAACACAAAGTGCTCCATAGACGTTCAAATAAGTCACTGTTCACCGTGTATTTCTTTAATTACCACAGTTTGTGCTGTGAATAGAGCGTTGTCTGTCTGTGTGTCTCTAACACAGGTTACATTCACTGCTCAAAAACACATTGAAAACACATAAGATTATGATGGGGAAAAAAATCATGTTGAATTGAGGCATGAGGCATGGCTTCAATACTCTAGACTACTGTATACTATAGAGTATATTCAAATTAAAATACGCCCTGAAAACTGAAGTGAAAAAATTATACAACCTTTTTTGCTGAAATTTTATTGCAGCAGCTCAAACTGGTATAAACTGGCCCCCACATGCTTATGAATGCCTGAAAACATTGCAGTATGGTCCTAATGAGACAACAAATGGTGTTCTGGAGTATCTCTTTCCAGATCTGGACCAGGGCATCAGTGACCTCCTGGACTGTCTGAGGAGCAACCTAGTGACTTTGGATTGACTGACACATAATGTTCCAGAGGTGATCTGTTGGATTAGTTTAGGTTAGCACAGGGGCCAGTCATACTGCATACTCTCACCACACGAGGCCTGGCATTGTCGTGCACCAGGAAGAACCCAGGACCTATTGCATCACCACAAAGTCTGACACTGTGTTCAAGTGTTTCATCCTGATGCCTAATAGCTCTTAGGGTGGTGTTGTCTAGCCTATAGAGGTCTGTGGGTCCCTTCATGGATGTGCCTCCACAGACCATTACTGATCCACCACCATCCTACCCAAGAAGATTTTAGGCAACATAATGTTCTCCATGCCTTCTACAAACCCTTTCACATGTGCCAAATGTAAATGTTCTGCACTTATATAGCACTTTTCTACCTAGTTGGTACTCAAAGCGCTTTACACTGCATCTCATTCACCCATTCACACACCGATGGCAGAGCTGCTATGCAGCTGACCTGACTCACCGGGGTCAACTAGGGGTTCGGTGTCTTGCCCAAGGACACTTTGGCATGTTACGTGGCAGCCGGGAATCGAACCACCAATCCTGTGATTGGCAGTGAACTGCTCTACCTATTGAGCCACAGCCACCCCTGTGCTCAAGGTGAACCTGCTCTCATCTGTGAAAAGCACAGATTGCCAAATCTGGTCTTCTGTGGTGAATGCCAATCACCTCAGGCCACCCTCATGACGTCTGTTTCTGATTGTTTGGTCAGGGACATTCACACTAGTGGTGTGCGGGAGGTCATTTTGTGGGGCTCTGGCAGTTCTCATCCTGTTCCTCCTTGCACAAAGGAACTGATACAGGTCCCGCTGATGTTGGACCTGTTTATGATGTGCTTTTGTTGCAGCCATCTGAGCAAGGAACATATAACGTATAAGTACCGCTGATCTGTCCTGGGTGCAACTTGCCTCTCGTCCAGTGACCGCTTGGATAGGCTACATCATCACCATAATCTTTAACACAATAAAAGGTTTTAAGTCTAAAGTTGTCAAATCTGTTTTTGTTTATCCAAGATAATTTTGTTATTTTCCTGTAATACATACTGTATTAATATACTGTTACACACAGTTTAAGTTAATGATTTGATGTATATTTGTGTATTAGTGAATATATATAAAGAATGTGTCCAAATGAAAACTGAACAGAATCTGTCTGGTGTGTTTAGTGCTGTCCCTTTAAACAGTCAATTGGGCTGTGATTGGACTGATGAGTAGGCTTCAGTCTGTACTACTGTACTGTGTGTGATGTTACAGGGGGGCTCCAGATCAGCATTTACTCCAGTCCAGTCAGCTCACTGCTCACACAATGACCTACACACATTCTGAGCAGAGACAAGCATGAGCACGGTGTCAGAGCCTTTGGTCAGCAGCAGCAGGTCTCTGACTGCAGCCAGGAGACACAAGAGCATCAGGAAAAACTCAAGGAGGATTTATTCAGCCTACCAGGACCACCAGCAGGGGTAAGTCTGCCTGCCTCATCAGTTTTACTTTTGTTATTTCACTCTCTATGCATCTCACTCTTTGTGACCATCCGTCTTAGTCTTAAATGACATTCTGTAGTGTAGGTTATACACTTAGTCATTTGCTAAATCTAATCAGCAGAAAACTACAAAGACTCTCCTGTGTTCTGTTTAAACATTTAATCTTAACTCATTAGTGCTTCAAAGACTATGACTTTGTGAACAGTGAGCTTTAACCTTAATATAGGCTTAAATTGAGAATAATCTGAATCACTCTGTTAACCTTTTGTTTGGATATTAACTTGGTGATAAAGATGTAAACATGCTATGATGTGGAAATGCTTCTCCGAGTTTAATGGTGAAATCTATGTTTCTCTCACTCTAGTTGAAACATGTACACTTTATTTAAAGTGACATTGACTGTTGCATGACATGCTAACTGGTCAACCTCATTTAAAGTAAAAGAGTGTTTTTTTTTTCTTCTAGCATTTATGTTGGTCCTATGTCATTTTTATTTTTCTCTAAATGCACATGTTGTCATTGGTTTGTCTCTTTTGTAAATGAAAAGACGTTGTGTAAAGTTGTAAACCAGTATATAGCTGTCATGAGCAAATGTACTAAATCAATTTAGTGTGTTAAGTATGTCTGAAAAAACCCATCATTGACAACAGTAGCCTAATACTGTTTTATCTAGTCTAGTTTATTATAAGAGCCTCCGCACTTACAAATCATCTTCATACAGCGCCTGTGATGCCTCTCTTATATTTTTTCCTCTCTTCTATTGAGCGAGCCCCTTTTGTGATTGCCTTTGTTTTCACCCTGCAGCTCCTCAGATGATGAAGATAAAGAGGATGAGCGGGTGGACAGCAATGACCCAGAGGAAATGTTCCAGAACATTCAGTACCAGAAGGAGATCATTGCAAACATTCGGACCAGACCCTGGCCGATGAGACGCAAGCTCAAAGTTCTAAAGTAGCCCTTTCTCTTACTCTTCTTTTACTTCAGTTACACACAGAGGAAAGTTGGTTCATCACATACCCTTTTGAATGGATTGATTGATTTTTTGGCCAATTCCGACTCCTATAAAAAATTATGTCTTCTCACTCTGTTTCACGTCCTTGTGGAACCTTTTGTTTGAAAGATCTCATCCTTTGGGACAGTTTTTGATTTATAAATAGTATCAGATTTTACATTAGCATATTTATTTGTACTTTGAAAATCACACAGCTGTCCTGCTTAAACCCCTATTTCCTCATTGATGAGTAAATACTCTTCTAGATTACACAAACCAGAAATGCTCAGTCAAATAATTGAATCATGTCACACTATATTTTATTGACCTTTTTTGTTTATTGAACTTCAGCAAAAAGCAGAAGCAAAACAAAGCATGTCTGATCTAACAGAGGTCTCACAGACACATTCCTTGTTCCTTTGTTTGACTGGACATCAGACTGTCTTTTGTATTTTTATCTCTCTATATAATTTCATATATTTATTATTTTAGCAACCAGCTAACAGAGCAAAGTACGGAACCTCAGGTTGTATAATTAGTATTCAAGTAAGATTACCCACATTTATTTTGCTTCTCCAGGTGCAGGGTTAGTTCTAGCTGTTGCTTCATGTTTTAGTAGAAGTTAAACCTTCATTATATTCAAAATAAGACACAGCACTACTCCAGTCATACTGATTTAGATCACAATTAGGCATTTACTGGAAAGACATGTAAATATCAAATATGCTTTGATTTTTCAGCTACATGACTTTTAACCATATTTGGTCTTCGTTCCCTCCAATGACCATGCGCAGATGTCCAAACGTAAGATAAACTATGGGAGTCCATACAGTGAAGAAGGTTGTCCCTATAAGTTGATGTTATAGGTACTGGAAAGACTGTGTTTTAATACTGAATGTTCTGTAATTAGAGTTTAGAGCACAGGCTGAGCCAGAGAGAGCAGGACTAGATGTGCTGAGTATGTGCCATGGATAGGTTTTATATTGGCAGTTTGTTATTACCGCACAGGTTTTATTACCACAATCAGGCATGGGATGCAAGTCTGCGCTTTTACACCCACTTTAATCTCAGGCTGAATGTCTGTGATTACTGCCACTGTAATAACAGCTCATATTTCACATCACAAATCAGGGATTTTTACTGTTGTTATTATAAAATAAAGGCATGTGTAATCCAAAGTTTGTAAAAGCTACTGTTGGTTTCCGTGGGTGAAGCGTGTGTAACGTGCACATTTGGAGTCTTTATTGATTAATGCATGGCTCATAGCCTTCTGAATTATCCACAGTAAGCTGATTTCACTATCTTATGGACTGTAGAGGTATAATACAGAATTACTTTAGGCCATTTAGTGGGACCAGTCTGTTGTAACTGCTTTTAGAAGAATCAGAGTAATAGTGCTGGTTCTAGAATATGTTAAGGCCATAGCATTCATCGTAATGAAAATATGCCAAAGTCACTAAGGAAACACTTTCATATAAGAAAACAGAGCCTTTGTTGAAGGGTTTTTGTCTGAAGCCACTTTGCTCACTTTCTGTATGAAACTGGACCACATTCTTTCCACATGCTGTGGAAGTCATAATTGTTTTTAATTTCAAATTGCGTTTTCTCCTATGAATGTAATTTCCAGGAAACAAGGTTGTTTCAACAACTGTGCAACAGCTTCTGTCTCTGTCTACAATTGGTGTATTTATAGTGAATTTCAGTGGCACATACGTACATACATAGTAAGCGTCCACCTGTCTGTGTTTATTTTCCAGGCAGGCCAGAGAGATTGTTCTCAAGTATGAGGGTCGACTGACCAGAACCAGAGGTTACCAGACTGCAGGAGCTGATGTACGGACACTCCAGTCATTTATACTGAGTTGTTTAGATCTGTTGAGCCTAGTGGTCAAACCCTGTAAAGGTACAACATGAAATGAAGTATCAAACAGCCAGCCAGGCAGATTGTGGAGTAGAAAGACCCGTCTTTATTAGCAATGTTTCAAAGGTAGAATCAAAACAGAGCAATCATGGTCACAAAAATGACTTTAACTCGACTTAACACAGCTAGATCCAGAGTTCAAACCCACCAGTGGAGTCTGCATGTTCTCCTCATGTCTGCATGGGTTTCCTCCCACAATCCAAAGATGTGCTGTTAGGTCAATTGGTGACTCTAAATTGTCCATGAATGGTCTATCTCTTTGTGACAGCCCTGTGATAGACTAGCGACCGGTCCATGGTGCACACTGCCTTTTGCCCAACACCCACGATTCCTAACTGGATAAATGTTATAAAAGTAGCTGATGGATGGATGACTGGTTTTGCTTTGGCTGAGTGGAATTCTCCTTTCCTCCATTCTATCACTGTGGGCCACTATAGTGATACGTGTGCTCTATACTGTACGATCTAACCACAACTCCATTTATTCTCTCTTGAATGTGTGCCGAGTGGAGCTTCTTTGTGTCATTTCACTGCACTGCAGTATCTTGATCAGAGCCAGACTGATAAAAAAAAAAAAAAAAAAGTTTGGATTTCTTTTATATAAACTGCTGCCTTCTGATTCTCATAAAGCATTTCTTCTCCTGTTGGCTGCATGTACACAAACGGTACTGCAGATTTATGTCTCTGTGTATTGCATACACACATGTACAGACAGCAAGACCGGCAGAGTGGAAGACAGCTATGCAGCTGTAGCGTAGCAGCATGACTGAATTTATAGTGTGTTGTTATAGCTGAGTTTAATTAAAATGTTCAGGCTCCTCAGGCCCCATTAGAATAAATGGACTTTTAGTGAGCTGTCTGATGATGAATTAGCAATTCTATAGTTTGGCTCCCACTTAATTGAAAATCAGAATCACTGGTCCATTTGACCTTACCTTGATTAACGATCATCATCTCGGTTCTGATTGGATCTTTCAACACATCATAAAGTTTGAAAAGCTCTACAGTCCTTTTGCACTATATTTGCAACAAAATTACATTCTGAGCAAATTATATGAAACTTGTATTTGAATTGCAATATTGCATTATAATAACATAAAATTAAACTAGTTTACACGATTTTGGACCAAATGCAGCACAGATACTTGAAACACCTATGACTGATTTACAGTTACATGACAAAAGCAAAATGACAGAACAGTGTTTATTAGTTTAACTATAACCATAACCTTGTGTGCCTAACCTTAACCATGTGGCTGTTTGATTAAACAACACCAAGGGTGTAAAGATAGACATAATTTGTAATATACCCTAACAGCCACTGTGCAGTAGAAAAACAGAAACCATTTGTTTACTGTACTGTATATACAAAGGTTTGTATTTGAAAAGGCACTGATTAAGGATGTCATCCTGCTGTCACACAACCATTCAAAAGCTTGGCATCTCTTAGAAATGCAGTTGTTATAAAAATATGCAGCTTTCCAGCTGTGTCTTCAGTAGAAGGGGGATCGTAATAGTCAGTCAGCCTCTTAAACAGAAAACCTGCATTAAACACAAACATAACAACTGGAACACATGACTAATGTTTGCTGATGATTTTCTTCTGTATGACTATATAAATATTCCATTTCAAAAAGCAGCTGCTTCCAGCTGCAATACTCATTTACAATATTAATAATATCTACAAGGTATTTCTCATTAATTGGATGCTATCAGAACTTTCCAGAGTGACAGCTGGGATAGGCTCCAGCCTCCTTAACAGGACAAGTGGTTAAGAAAATGGATGGATGGATGGATGGATGGATGTTATCATCTACTTTTCTTTCAAAAACTAAGTGAGCCCAAACTTTTGAATGGTAATGTAGGAGAAGTGCTCCACAAATAAATACATTCTAATCATTATAATAAACTGGATATAATCAGCAATGTGATTTTTATTGTGGATAAAGCATTTTGAAGAGCCATACTAAATACTCTACTATTCAGTAATTCCAGCTTGAGATGCAGATCAAATGATGATGACTGCTGTCCAGTGTTAATGTGTGTGTGTCTGATTTTCTCCTCTTGAAGCTGCTGAAAAAACTTTCTCGTCTGCTTTACAACATTGTGGTTATTTTCGTTCCCTGGGAAATGAGAATCAAGAAAATCGAAAGTGAGTAACATGCATGTTCTACACAAGTGATCAAAGTACTGCTGTGTAGTATTGTCATATGTAGGGATGTAGTGGAGGAACCCTGCGACTCTCAGATGTACATGTTTTGTATAGTGGTATGCATATGGTGCTTTCAGAGGACAGAAACAGAAGCTAAATCATTGCCTGTGTACCACTACACCACTGTTTGTCAGTCTCACTCAGATGCTGTTCTCTGTATTGATGAGGTCACTTTGGGTCAGGCGTGGCCTCCTACTTCATCTTTCTGCGCTGGTTGTTTGGGATCAACATTGTTCTCACCATCATGACTGGAGCTTTCATCGTCCTACCAGAGGTCAGCAAATCACACATTGTATAATATATAACATACAGTACTGACTCACATAAAATGATAATAATTTTTGAATAATTTGTAAATTGTTGGCATGTTCATGATTTAGAGACTGTGTGCAGTGATTATTGGTAGAAATCTCATCATTAATCATATCCATACAGATACACATATTGAAGATGTGTCTCTTAGATGAAAAACATGTTGATTACAAAAACAAACTACATTGCTCTGGATTCTGTTGTGCTTATTAAAAAAAAGGTCACTGTTTGTAGCCTGGTGATTTTCCAGCAGCCTTAGCTCGAGCAGTTAAAGTACAAACCATAGGCAGGATTTACTGTTTGTCACTGACACACAGACACAAGCAATTTCCCCAGACATGACTTATCATTTCCAATGCCTAATCTTATTCCTTCATTTATTTCTTTTACATCTCTCATTCCTTACATCATTTGTTGGGACTAACCTGCCACTGTCGCGCTCATACATCCCTCTGTTATCTCAACTCTGCTTAGTGAATAATAGGATCCTACATCAAACATCATGGACGTTGTGTCATATTTCTGTTTCGTGTGTTTTATGCTGGACTTGTGTGAACAAGATTGGAATGTAGGGTTAGTCCACCCCAATTATTACCTTTTATTTCCCAAGTTTGCCTCCTTTTTAGGCTAACACTAGATAGACTATGATTTGCTACAACAAGGCTCTCTGTCTCAGTTTTCTTCCCTGTATATGTGCGGTACGTGATAGTTCTTTGGTGTATTTAATTGCCACACACTGAATTGGTCTGTGTTTGTGTATTAGCTGCTGGCTGGAGCTCCATTTGGAACGACACGGAGTAAAACTATTCCCCAAGGAGCACCTGGCTTCAGCCCAGGACCTGGACACCATCTGGTCTCTTGGGGCAAGTCTCCTTTCCTTTTACTGTTCTGTCAATAGAGCATTACTTACAGATACAATGGACCATTAACATTACTTTACTTTATTGCCTCCTTGACCTCTACTCCCTCGCCTTCCACAAGTGACATGTTCAGATTTAGAGTCATATACTTTAGCCATGTCATGTATTTGTGTTTGTTGTGAACTTGTGTGTGTATTTGACCTCCACAGGGTTACCTACAGTACTCTGTGTTATTCTATGGCTACTATGGGAGTGTGAGGAAAATTGGCAGTGCTGGGTACCGGTTGCCCCTTGCTTACTTCTTGGTTGGAATGGCGGTCTTTGCCTACAGTTTCATCATTCTCTTGAGAAAGTAAGTATTGTTCTCTGTTATCTTAACTTATCCTAATGTATTTTACTTCACTATTACTATGATGAAGCCTTATTCTTGAAGCTAAAGTGATTTCTGGCAGTGGAACAAAAAAGATTCAATTGATAAAATTGTTTATTAAAATTAATTAAGTAAATAGTTTTTTTTGTAAAATTGTTAATTGTTGTCAACTTAAGGTATTTTCAATTAATTGCTAGAGTTCAGTTTTGGCAAATTTGTGTTGTTGACCAATAGAAAGTCATCTTAACTTTTCTGACTTTTGACAGGATGGAGACCCAAAGAGAGATAGAAAGATATTGTTTATTAGTCAAATGGTCTGCACTCACGTACCACTTTTCTTCGTAACTGGCACTCAAAGTGTTTTTACACTGCTTCTCACATAAGTACACAAAAGTGCACACACATAGCTAAAAACAAATAAATAAATAGTAAATGTACATAAATCATTTTGTCGCGAGGCAGTTAATGGTCATTTAAAATCCGTAAGACATTTCTACAACAACAAAGCCAACCTTTTTTTTTCTGCTGTAATCTAAGGACATTTCAGTTTAAGATTTAAAAAAAGTGAGAAAACTAGTGTACTGAGCTCAGAATGGGTTGGTCAAAAAAACAACACAATGACAGAAACAGGCCAAAGAAGAAAACCCCCAAACATTCCATATGATCTTGATCTTAAACCCAAATGTCTGCAACAAAACAGATGACCAGGTGGTGAGAGAGCAAGTTGAAATAAAAGCATGAATGAAAACATAAAAAGTCATGACATTTACTGTAAATCATATATTAAGGTTAAAAAATCTCTTAGAAGCTAGGGATCATAAATCTGCACAAATGCATACCGGCCAGGATATGTTGTGAATCTCTCTGAACCAAAGTGTCGGGCTGTTCAACTCATTAACTGACTGCCTGACTTAGATCACCATCCTTAAAATGTATGTAAATGATAATATAGTATATAGTTTTGTCAATGGTATTCAGATATTCTGAATAATCATCCTGCAGAATGGCCAAAAACTCTCGCCTGAGCCTGGCTAGTGCTTCTGATGAGAACTTCACATTTTGCTGGAGGGTGTTCTGTGCCTGGGATTACCTGATAGGAAACCCAGAAGCGGCAGAGAGCAAAGGAGCTGCAATCGTCAATAACATCAGGGTTAGACATGCACATGGACACATAATCCCAGCTAGTGCATACATAGTCTCACACACTGTACATTCAGTATGGCATTAGTGAACCTCCATTTCTGTATGAAAGTATTGCTTCAAATCAGTGAGTGGCTGTGTTTTCCCTTAAACACGTGTCTTTCTGCACAGGAAGCCATTGTTGAGGAGCAGGAAAAGAAGAAGGATACCAGTTTGTAGGTGTAGTTTTCTCTGCATGTGAGCTGAAAAAATTAAACAGTGTTAATCCAGCTTATTTATGTCACACAGCATGTGGAATCTCTACAGTTTATACAGAGTGGTATGTATCCTGCCATAGGTTATAGAAGCTGCCCCAGTTAGATGTCACCTCCACACTTGTTCATAAAGAGTGTCTTGCATGTTTTTCAAGATGTGCTCTCCTTCTGATCAGTGTGTTTCTGTGTGTCTTCAGGGCAGTTCTGATCAGTCTTCGCATCTTGGCCAACATCCTGGTGCTGCTGTCTCTGGCTGGCAGCATCTACATCATCTACTTTGTAGTGGACCGTTCTCAGAAACTGGAGCAGGAGAAGCCGGAGCTGACGCTGTGGGAAAAGAATGAGGTAGCAGAGCAGAGCAGACATCATCATCCTCATCGTCATTAGTTTGATTAGATTATCCAACATACAATACACTATCCAGGGAATCAATGACAGTGGAGACCTGAGACTGAGTCAGTGGAAGAAGCTGTCATTGGCAGTTCATCATTACATTCAGTACAGAGGGGCTGCTGTTCTCTCAACCTGATGATTCCACAACTGGTTCCGTGTTATGCAACAAATTATAGTGAATAGCCTAGCATTTAACCAGGGATCATCTGATTGGACCACATTAGTCACATGATTGTGATACCATTGTGATTTGTAATTTTTATTAGATAGTGTTAATTGTGAAACAAGAAATGTTTTAATTTTGTTATTCTATATTGGAGGGCTGGAGGTTGTCTGAGTTCCATCTTCCAGAACCTCAATATAGCAGTTTGGACGTTCATGTTGTGGTTTTGGTCTCTGAAGCTAACACTTGGGACCAGTTTCATGTCTTTTTTTCCCGCAGGTGAGTGTGGTGGTTTCGCTCATCACTATGATTGCTCCATCTGCTTTCGAGCTGGTGGCTCAACTGGAGATGTACCACCCACGGACCTCACTGCGATTCCAGCTGGCCAGGTGATCTGTCTCTAACAACTGCTGCGTTTAACAGTATTATTCACACAAAAGTTTGGGGTCACATACAAGTTTTCAGCTTGTGCCAACAGAAATTGTAAATTGATACATTAGCAAATGCACTATGTTTACTCATGGTACTGTTTTTATCTGTGTAGATATTATATTAGAAAACAGATGTTTCCAACTACAATAGTCATTTCTAATATTATCACTGTCTACAGTGTATTTCTAATCAGTTTGATGATATAAAATCTGCTTTTCTTTTATAAAGACGAACAGTATATTGTACATAATACTGTATGTCTAACTGCACATAACAGAGTCTGTGTGTATGCTTATGTGTTTACAGAGTACTTGTACTATACCTTGGCAATCTCTACAGCCTCATCATTGCCCTCCTTGATAAAGTCAACAGTATGAGCTCTGCAGTGAGTATGGAAAGGAAAAAGAAATCAGCTTACAGCCATAGTTGTCAGGCCTCACTAGAAAGAATTTTTAGAACTGTTTTTGGTATAACGTGCAAAAACTTGCTTCAATGTGGCAAATGTGGTAATATAAGTGAACTGAGCCTTTAGTCATGCAATTCATGTTAGATGGTAAAGGAAACATATAAAGAGAATCTGAATGGATTCTCTTTATATGTTTCTCTATAATTTAATGTAATGCAATGTAATGTAATTTCTTTTCATTCTTTTTTTTCAAGACTGCCAGCCATGGAGGCTTTAAATAGTTCCATAAACTGTGAACTAGTAGTAGTGGTGAAATTAAGCTTATCTTTTTTAACACTTAGCAGCAATGGTTGCAGGATACTGAGATACTGACATTAATAGATTAGGCTAGTTAACTAATGTTACCTGTTTTCATTAATTGTTTCCCAGAAAAATGTCCAGTTTGGTTCTGTTGTGCAGTGGTTGTTTTTACTGCTAAATCCCACTTTTCTCAACAGATCTCAATCACCCTGTTTAAACTATTTGAGCCTACATGAATCACAGGACACCTATTGCTATATATGAAGTGATTTCAGTCTCATCTAAACTATTTATTTGCATCAAAAGGTGGCTATTGCATAATTAGTTGATAGTATAGTATAAGAATAGTATAGCACATAGCTGGTGAATTGAATTGAATTGACCCACTACTGTCATCCAGGTCCCACTGAGTTCGGGTAACTGGTCTGACACCAGCTCCTTCCTGGCCACCATCTCTCAGCCTGAGGTAGACAGCCTATCCACCTTGGTATCTGAGATCTCTGTCTCTGAGCATCACAACAGCACCATAGCACCTATTGCCGCAGTGCTGGATATTTCCAACAGCAGCAGAAGCAGCTCGTCGTTTGTTTCCAACCAGACGGCTCTGTTCGAGAAGAACACCCGCTCTCAGCAGGACCAATGCTGGGAGACCTACGTTGGGCAGGTTCTCTCTTCTCACTGCTACACTTATAAGGGGGCATTATTTTTATACCATTCAAATGTGCCTCAGATTAGGGACCATCTCTGAGACTGGAATGATTTAGATTCAGACATTAGGCCAGTGTGCTAAGGCTGTCTTGAAAAAAAAAAACTATATAACATCTAGTATGAGCAGAATGATGTAAAAACACCAGATTGATTGAAATTGTTCTTGAAGATTGGTTATATGATATATGATTATATGATTGATTAAATAAAATGAAAAAAAGGTAAATATTGAATACAGGGACAAAATATACAGCATATATCATTCAGAATCCACAACACAAGTATTAGCACAACGTTAGCAACACAACTTCAGTATTGGACAAATTTTCATCAGATAATGATGATGGATCAAATTCCTCCTGCAAGTAGTCTATCAAGTAGCTGCTAATGGAAAGGGGACAATCCTCCACCAGTCC
The DNA here is from genome assembly GCF_900324465.2 of Anabas testudineus. Taxonomy (NCBI): domain Eukaryota; kingdom Metazoa; phylum Chordata; class Actinopteri; order Anabantiformes; family Anabantidae; genus Anabas; species Anabas testudineus. The sequence goes on along the minus strand of NC_046612.1, from coordinate 27,057,563 downwards.
ACCAGTTAAAAATACAGATATAGACATAAAGACTGTCTCTGTTGATACACCCCATTTAGCATTATTGCTCTCTCTATAACTACAAGGTGATTATTGAAGACTCTTTTCACACGTACTCGTCCATATGTCTTAGGCCAGTGCAGAGTTTGGTGTATCGTTAAATAAACAGTATTTCACATAAGGTATCCATGTGTTTGTTGATGTTTTTTCTCCAGGAGATGTTGAAGCTCTCTATCATTGATATGATTTTTACGGTGGCCAGCATCCTGCTCATTGACTTCATCAGAGGTTTAGTGGTTCGCTACCTCAGTGACTGCTGCTGCTGGGATTTAGAGAGCAAGTTTGTAAGTCACTTGTTATGTATGTTATGTATGTTTATCCACACTATCTATTATCTAGTTGTGCATATATTATGTTACATACAGAAGTTTTTTATTTTTTTGCAATGATTATTTAATTACAAATGCATTTTTTAAACATATACTGCTTATTTTCTCCACAGTAATGAATTAATGACACATACAGATTGTTCTGTATTTGCTTGTTTCAATATCTTATTATTACATGATGTTTACAGATACATAGAGAGAAAATCCTAAGACTCACTGGGCCACATGGCCATTTAAAAAATCTACTTGTTCTTGTTTTATTTTTTTCTCAGCCTGAATATGGAGAATTCAAAATAGCAGAGAATGTCTTACATTTGATTTATAACCAAGGAATGATCTGGTAAGTCTGACCTGACACAATGTCTAAAATACCTGATGTAATGACATTTTGAGGATATCTTTGATTCCACTATGTCAGCACTTTCTTGTCAGTGTGTGTATAACAAAAGAATCTAATTCACAGTTAATGGCCTGACTTGTGCTCATCGCCCCCAAAGCCCTGTTTAAAGGACTGCTGCCCTCTATAATCTCTCTATTACACTCTCAACTGTATTTCCTCAGCTCATTTCAAAAGTGTCACCTTTTACCAATGAACGTAATGAAGTGAAACCGTGAGCCACAGGCTATTATGTGTTTTATATGGGATGTGACCCCAGTGGCTGTGTGTGTGTGTGTGTGTGTGTGTGTGTGTGTGTGTGTGTGAGAGAGAGAGAGAGAGAGAGAGAGAGAGAGAGAGAGAGAGAGAGGTGCTAACCTGTGTCTCATTCTTTCAGGATGGGAGCATTTTTCTCTCCCTGTCTTCCTGCTTTCAATGTGCTGAAGTTGATTGGTCTGATGTATCTGAGAAGCTGGGCCGTCCTCACCTGTAATGTTCCCCATCAGCAAGTGTTCCGAGCCTCCAGGTACAACACACAAACACACACACACACACACAAACACACTGAACTGAATGTAATGTAATGTAATGTGTTGGGTTGCAAGTTGTTTTTGCTTTTTATTTTTTCCCCAAGTAATCATACTTGCTGATGCTGTAACACTGACATGTAGTCTGAAATAGTATCAGAAATCAGGAATAGGTTTAAAATGCAATAACTGATTAGTTAATCCTATTAATTTCACATAATATTTGTTGAATTAGTAAGATAAGGCCTGTGCAGGGATGTGCAGAGTGCTACTCAGGGGCAGGAGTCAAATGTAAAAAAAAAATATCTATAAGTTCTGTCTTATCTGTTTCTCTTATCTGTTTTTTTGTTTTTTTTTTTTTTCAAAAATGATAGAACTGAGTATGTTATCTAATTAAGGAGGCCTGCCATGGTGTAAAGAACACTCAACCATATGGATGAAAAAACTTGTTCAACACTGCCATCTAGTAGCCAGGAGTTTAAACACAACACAGAGTAAACTACCATAACTAGTAATGAGTAAAGGGGGCAGCAGTACCCCAGGGTTAGTGGTGCAACTCCCGGTCTCTCCTAGCTACTTATTAAGGTGTCCTTAGACACGACACTGACCCCGGAACCCTTGGTGCTTCAAATTGTGCTTTTTTTTTTTTATTATTCCCAATACTGCCCCCTTATGATCATAAACGCGAGACAAGTCTGAACACATGTTAACAGCATTGACATCTGTAATTTAGGAAATTATATCTTATGAAACGTATCACCAGCTACATTATCTTATTACTTTCAAATTTATTTTCAAAATTATAATGACTCTTCTGTGATTTTGTAAATAATATACTTGTAATAATTCAAAAGGCGGACACAGGAAGGGGTTTATAGAAGCCTTTTAACTCAGAATTTCAGAATTAAAGTGCACAGATAAACACAGGCCTAAAGCACAGAGACTCATCTGATTTATGTAACAAGGCTTTTATTGCCTGTTTTAGTCTTTATCAGTCACTCCCAGACATGGTGGGAAATCTATGCAGCCACACACACACACAGACAGACAGAGAGAGAGAGAGAGAGAGAGAGAGAGAGAGAGACAGAGAACATTTCATGTGAGCCATTAAATGCAGTTAAATGCAGCAGAAAGACTGATACTGACACAATGCTGATAATAAAAAAAAGCCCTTTTATGCCCTCTACACATAACTGTGGAGTGCTGACACATCTGAATGTGTGGAACACTGACTGTAATTCTGTTGGTCATAATATAGATTTTGTTTCAGCATCATTAAAGTAATCCAGTGTTTGTGGTATCAAATACACTGCCCATTCAAAAAAAAAAAAAAAAAGTCACACACACTATAAGATATTGTTGAGCCACCTTTCACCATGGCATCGTTTCAATAAACTTATGCAATATGACAACATATATTCCCGTCCTAGAGTTGCATTCCTTTTTTGCCAAGATCTTGTATTGATGATAGGAGAGATGGACGTCCGCGTAAAGTCTTCTCCAACACATCCCTAAGATTCTCAATGGGTTTAAGGTCTGGACTCTGTGGAGGCCAATCCATGTGTGAAAATGATGTGTCATGCTCCCTGAACCACTCTTTCACAATTTGAGCCCAATAAATTTGCTTAGCCTTCCTGTCATGTTTGGGTCAAATCTGATCTATTTACAACTTAAAACACTCATAAATATTGTGTTTTACATCTGTCAAAAGTGACCGCTATAGGAAATGAATGGGTATATGAATGAATGACTATATTCATCCATCAGACAGAAAACATCCCTAAACACACCGCCCCAACTAAATCGCTCACTCACTCACTCACGCACACATTTCAGACTGAACAGTGTCTTTTGCGGGTACACATCTCTTTCCTGCTCTTATGTGCCGATCCTCCCACGTGAACCAACTTCCTGATGATGCTGAATATATCATATCTTCACACAGAGTAGACAGGTGTCTGTTATGTGAACCCATCTCTTTCTCACGCTTTTGTGCCTATCCTCCACGTGAACCACACCTTCCAGACTAATCAATGTCTTCACACAGACCCATATATATAGCTTGATGTTTGCTTTGCACTCCTTTTACTCTGAGCACAATGAGTAGACGACTGACCAAGCGGTTCTCTGTCGAAGAGGTTCTGGTCCAGGTTTTGGACATGATGAAGAGGGCACTGAAACTGAACCAGAGATAGAGGAGGATGTCTCAGAAATTCAAGACAACACAGATTTTGATCCAGACTTTGAGGAAACTGACCAGTCAACAGATGGAGAGCGAGAGGCCTCTGAAGAACAGGCACCTGAGGAGACATTCCAGTCCAGGAGTGGACACTTGCTCTGGTCTTCATCCTCCCAGGACAAAGGAAGTAGAGCCAGAGTGGAAAACATCATAAAGATGATGCCAGGGCCAACACGGTATGAGACATCTTGTGTGTATGACGACTTCCAACTCTTTTTACCAGAGTTCATTGCGGGAATTATACTGGAGATGACAAACCTGGAGGGGAAGTGTGTGTTTGGGGACACCTGGAGGGAAATGGACCTGGTAGACCTCCAAGCCTACATAGGTCTGTTGATTTTAGCAGGAGTATATCGCTCAAACAATGAGGCTACAAAAAGTCTGTGGGATGCAGAGTCTGGCAGCCCTATATTCCGAGCAACTATGTCTTTACAGTTTTATGTCCTATCAAGAATTATTCGATTTGATAACAGAGATACAGGACCCGTCCGCTGGTGAAATGACAAACTTGCTGCCATCATGAACATTTGGGACAGGTGGGTGGAGCGCCTACCACTGTACTGTACAATCCAGTCCCTGAGGTGACAGTTGATGAGCGCCTGGTTCCTTTTTGAGGTTGCTGTTCCTTCAAGGTGTACATTCCAAGCAAACCAGGAAAATATGGAATAAAGATTTGGGCAGCATGTGTCGCCAGGAGCAGCTATGCCTGGAATATACTTCATGTTGAGTTTGGTGTTTGGTTTTCATTTTTTACATTACATGTTCATTTTGTAATACATTTTCGGTGCCTACTTGTCTTTTCACTGCAGTCACTTTATGTCTTATCCTATAAATTCATGTTACACACTACTTTGAGACATTGTTCACAACTAAAGAATGTTGAATAAAGATTTGGTGGTGAAAAATGTTTTTTGTGCTAATTTAAGAGCAGTTAAAACAGACAGGTCAATTTTGACCGGGAACACTAAAGTAAGGGGTGGGAAGTAAACACGACAGGAGGGTTAATTAAATCACAATCTATATATATATATATATATATATATATATATATATATATATATATATATATATATATATATATATATATATATATATATATATATATATAGAGATATATAGATATATAGATATATATAATATATATATATATAGATATATATATATATAGATAATATATTTATATATAAGTGTGTTAATGATGAATTGTGCCATCATCTGATGGAAAACATGCACTAATAGGACTTCATCAAGGTGGGTATTTTATATGTGATTGGGAGATGCCCTGAGTGTTTATTATGTGCTTTGAAATAAGATTTGTAGTTTGAATTTTACTGTTTAATACTATGTAATTCATTGGGTTGTGCTGATGCAGGTCCAATCTTCCATGCTGTTATATTTGCAGTGGGTATAAAACTTAAATATGACCTGAACAATCCAACTGTAGATCACTAACTGAAATTCATTCATTTTTAATGACTTTTCACCCCATCCCACAATTTTCCAGCATGCTCCAGTTTCTGGAAATTCCTTCTGTGAAACACTATTGTGCATGTGCAATGCTGAGCTGAGCTCCAGAAATATAAATCTCAAAAAACTCCACTGTACTTAAATGATCTTAGTTTTTCATTAACAATAGGTTGCTCAAATTATTCAATTAAATATGAATTATGTAAAATCAACTGGATGCTGATATAAAATTAACTCATGCAGTTCTGCTCAGGACAAATGTCCTAACTGTCTTTTGACATGATCTTACTTTAAAAAAGTATTGTGTATTGTGAATTTCTCAAAGAACAATAGCGGTTGCACTGCAGTGATCAGAATGCAGTAAGCTGTACTTTGGTTTACAGTGTCTCTAAAAACCTTTTGTTTTTTTGAACTCTAAATTGTATTTGCCCTTTCTTGTTAGGTCGTAAACCTATTTCACTAGATTGCTTCAGTAGATCTAACAGAACAGCAGCAGTAACATCTGTGTAACTCACCTCTTTATTAGATTAGATTGGATTCAACTCTATTGTCTGCTTGCAGTGAAATGCAGTCAGCACCTAACAAGATGGAAAGTACATACTGCATACATATCTTTGAAAATGGAAACTGTATATGCGTGCTAAATATCGTATAAACAACATAACTACAGTATAAAAACATAGCGATTCATTCATGTTTTTTAGAGATACCAGGCTACGAAGGTTAGTGAAGAAGTTCAGTGAATCTAGTAAAAAGACAATTGAGCAGTGACAAATTATTTCTTTCTGTAATTACATTTTCCTAGGTCAAACAACTTCTATCTGGCCATGCTGCTGTTTATGCTGTTCCTGTGTATGCTGCCCACCATCTTTGCCATAGTGAGATACAGACCGTCACAGCATTGTGGACCATTCAGGTAACATCTAATTTAGAGAGTAATAAAAGTTGTGCTTTTAGAGGAAACTTTGACGTGAATGTTATCAATTTCATATCATCTGTTTTGGTCCAATACGCTTTTATTCTCCACAGTGAGAATGACTAGACTTGTTTCTGGCCTTTTTTCTTCCAGTAGCTACTGGAAAAGCCTGACCGTTAAAGGCAGTGTTAGAGAAGCTGTTTCTCACCTGATGCTTGAATGTTAATATAAATATACACTGAATATAAAAGTGTGTATTTCAGTGGACAAGAGAAGATTTATGACATCATCTCTGAGACAGTGGCCAGTGACTTCCCCCTGTGGTTCAGTAAAGTGATGAGCTACGTCACCAGCCCTGTGGTGGTGCTGCCAGCACTTCTGCTGCTTTTGTAAGACCACACATACACACACACACACACACACATACACACAACTACAAATCAACACACAGTGGACTTAAGAACTGCACCTGTGTTTCAGCATGCTGATATACTACCTTCAGGCCATTGCCAGATCCCTGAAATTTACCAATACCCAGCTGAGGATGCAGCTCCAGACTGTGAGTTTATAAGGAATCACTTTGTTTTCACCATGGATAGTTTGTAGGACTGAATCTGAAGATGTCTACATGCTTCTCAGCTATGGCACATTTGCATTCACAGTCTCAACCTTGGTGTCTATGACAGGTAGAGGTCTTTGTGGGTGCAGAGCACTAGAAGCTAGAAGAATTCAGGATCTCAACTGAGCAGCAGCAGTTACAAAAATAAACATAGTGCTCGCTGTGTGACAAAGTATATCATTTGGTGACAGTGTTTCAAAATTATTACCTTTCCCACTCCTTCTCCAATTCCTTCTTTGCTTGATCACAATTTTCTCAGGTTTATTAACAGTCATAGTGTGACAGATACATTCTCAAAGGTTCTACCTGTGCCTAGAGACCATGGTTAAGAAAATAAAAAAGCCCAAAAATATAAAAACAATGATTGAAAATAGTTTCCAGATGCAGTATCTAATGGTCTAAGCAATTTCTAAGGTGGAGTATTCCTTTAAACTTTATAGGAGCGGACTGAGGACAAAAAGAAAGTCTTCCAGATGGCTGCAGGTATTCTCTGATGTTGTGTCAGGTCTCCAGCGTGTGTTACATTGTTACTTGACGTATTGATGATGACTCTGTGACATCGAACCTTTCCTTAGCGAGACTGCAGGCTCCAGAGGCTGTGGCGGAGAAAACGACGGATCAGCAGGAGAGTGACATCACAAGCCAGGAGGCCTCCATCCACACGCCATCTCCCAGACGGAACGGCAGCATCACAAACTTTCAGTCTCCTGTTCGCCGTGGCAACAGCATTCGCACTATTGCCCAATCAGCATCTAGGGCTGACCTGAACAGAAGTGTGACTGGATCTGTCAGAAGTCCAACAGTGACCATACTGCCCAAACACCGGCTGGAGCACATACCTAACAGGTTATACACACACACACACACACACACACACACACACACAACTGTTTTCCTTTACCTTCATCAGTATATGAGAACTTAATTTCTATCTATTTATTGTATGTTACTATTCAGTTCCAAGGTTTTTGTCTTCATCTACAGTATTTTTTTTTTTTAAGAAAAACAGAAAAAATCATCTCCAAATCTTTCCTTTTTCAGTCCCTTTCATTGTTTTACATAGTTTTCCGTGGCAAGAAAAGAAGCTAGGTCACTTTTAGCTAAGTCTTTAGATAAGATTCAACTTTATTGCTTTACACATGTACGAGTACAAGGCAACAAAATGCAGTTTAGTTAACTAACAGCTGATGCTAATTATATGAGTTTATTATATTGTCAGCTGTTCTGAATCTCTCAATTGAACTGAGCCTGATTGTAAGTTCTACATAAAAATGAAAAGTAACAAATTTTGTTTACATTAGTATACTTAAGTACAGTTTTAACATCCATGTTTCTTTGTACTTCTTGTTTAACTCCTATTTTACTACTTTTTATCAGTTAGCTTAATTTAACAGATTTGTATTAATGTTAATCCGAATTGTTATTCATTAACTTGGAATGATGTGAAACACTGGGTCAACATTTTGCATTAGAACAGTATTGACCTGGTGTCAGTGGACAGGGTTCATAATGCTGTCTTAGGTTCCTTTAAATGTTTTATTTTATTTTATTTGTTTTAGTTTTGGCATGAAAATCTCAAATCTACACCTGCTGAATATTGGCTTTAAAGGCCATACCTGTATTCTTTTGGAATAGTTCTTATTTTGTTCACATACACTTCATCTCTGCTTACCAATGTACAAAAATGGTCTGATATATCAATTTTTTATGCAGCAACAGTGGTTTTCACTCATTTCATTTGGTAAAAAACACTTAGTTCGGTATCAGTTTAGTCAAAATGATGAGATTATCATGTGACAGTCCTGAGCAGACATTTAATCCAGTCCATCCGCTATTCAATGATACTGTATTAACATACAAATATTATTTTAATAATGTTCATAAAAACTGATTCTTGTGTGTTGTCCTTTCTCATAACAGGCCCGCACCATTTCTTGGTGGCACTAGTGGTACCTGCAGGTCCAAGTCCTACCACCACATAGTGTACAACCCACCAGGTCGCTCTCCTGACAACATCCACTCTGACCCCCTGTACAGGAAGACCGTATGCTCCGTCCATCCTGTCGAGGCCGCTGGGATCATCGCTGCACAGAGTTATGCAGGACGACGTGGTCACACCACGCGCTATGTGATTGTCAATGAGCACGAGCCAAGGAAGAAGCTGCTGCGTTCAGCCACTCGGATCCCACGCCATTACCTCATGGAGGAGCCAACAGAGGTCCTGGAGCTGTACCCACGCAACATCAAACGCTACACAGCCCGCACCAGCCACAAACAACTACAGCATCCTCACCGGTCACACCCATCACAGCAGCATCTGAGTGAAGATGAAGAGGAGGAGGAACAAGGAAAAGGTAGGGAAAGGGTGTCATTGGGGAAGGCTCATCGGCCCCGATCCCTCTCTGACCTTCACCAGCCTGCACACTTCTACATTGGTGACCATAGAGAGAGCAACGTGTTAATGGCTAAAAACAGGCATGCAGGTCGAGGAAGATATGGAGCACAAGACGAAGTGGAAGAAGAGGATGGTGAAGGGGAAATGGACTTGGGAGATTTAGAGCCACACTCCCGGTCGAAGACCAACATCAGAGGAACAGACCCTGTCTTTGTGCGAACCAGACATCATAACCATTCTCCAGGAAGACACTGTCAGTCCCCGGCAAGGACCAGACACATGGAGTCTTACGTGAAGCCAAAGACAAGACAGAAACTGGAGAAGCCTCTGACCGAGTCAGACTCGGCCTCCCTGGCGTCCAGCAGTGACCAGCAGAACAGCAGCACAGACCAGTACATTCAGGTCATCCACAACAAGGAGCGCTACTTTAAATCTGATGCGAGGCAAGGAAAGGTGGCCAAAAGGAAGTTCAAAACCAACTTGGATCTAAATTTGTCAGAGTCAAATGACTTGCTCTGCTCCAATGTATGATGGCTCTGCTAAAATGATGCATTTCTTTCACAATGTTCATCAAAAAGATCATAATGTATATGCTCCTGGGAGTTAAAGCACAGAAAGTCTATAGTTATAAATGTGATTTATTTCTCCCATGTTTGTGTTCTGTGTGAGCTAATTACATGGGTTATTGTAGCAACGTGTATAACAATAAAACTTAACTGTTTGACCTCAGCTATAGAATATATACATCTTACATATTTCAGCCCACGTCTCACACTATCACAACACTGTAGTGACGATCCAGCCTTCAGATGACTCCTCTCAGGCTCCGCTCCGGACAAACAGCTGGTGATGAAGTCACCACAATACGAGACCGAGTGAGGCGCTGTTCACTTTCAAAATAAAATACCAAGCGCTTGGCCGCTCAATAAACGTCTCGCTGTGAACGAAGTGATGATATAAAGCTTATTTGGATTCCTGAAAATATAGGCATAGTTAGTATAGAACAGTTACTATAGCACATAGCGCTTCATACATGGTTAAGTTTTTGAATGCGGGTTTCTTTTGAAAGCTATTACCGGAAACGCACTGTTTCTGCCTGATGGACGCCTCCAGTAATACCTGTCGGACCTCACACGATTCATTCAGCTACTTTGGACTTAGACAGATGTGGGCGGTTGCGTGACCTTAAGCCACAAAAACAGTTGTTTAGCTAGCTAAAACGAGCTAAGGTAGCTGCTTGTTCATGAGCGATGCTCAGTGTATAACGTTAGGCAGTTCGTTTCATTCATTTTGGCTAGCGTTAGCTTCGTAGTGGCAGGTCGGTTCGACGTTCACCTACTAGCTCACGTCAGGTAACGCTAGTCGCCGCTTCGCTTGTGTTTCATAGTCCAGGAACAGCGTGACTTGTTTCCCGGGAGGTGACTGTCCGCTGTGTCGAGCACTTAGCCGCCGGAACGTCAGCTAACCGTCTGCAGGGAGAATCAGGTTCAAGAGGTAACGTTAACTTTCACTGTCATGGATTATGAACATAAGGCAAAGGTAGTGGCTGAATGCTTGTTGAGCTACAAGAGGGACGAGTCCGGGTGGAAGGTCTGCAAGAAATCGGTAAGTATTTTCTGTTCTTAGTGATTTTCATCACTTACTGTGATACATGTTGTTGTTAACATGAAAGAAATGTGACGTGATGTGGCCTTGTTCATCCACATCTAACAGCTCAGGAGAGAGCAATATGTTCCGAGAGTTTCACATAACTCTATTTAAATCTTATTCATATTTTCAAAATAAAGCTTCGTTGTCGGTGTTCAGTAGTTCACTGTTTAAAGTGTACTGTGCACCTACTCCGAATCCATCCTGTCTGGCCTCAGTACATGTACCAGCTGTACTGTATGTAACACCGTATTAACATGTGTATACAGGTACAGGTTGGCCCTTAAGGACAATTAAGGGCCAACTTGTTGTATCAGGTGATTGTGGCTTTTCTGTCATGCTTGCTCCTCAAGTAAGAGTGCAGCAATCCTAAATTTAAAAATGACTTAGTAGTTTGGAAATATGTAGTGTATTAGATTAAACAGTGTGGACATTTGTTACCTAAAGTCAAATGTTGCTCACTCTAAATGTAATGTTTTCTTTGGCAGAATGACGTGGTTGTGTCTTGGCGTCCTTCATCAGAGTTTCCTGGGAATGTGTGAGAAACCTCAAGTTATTTCTTTCTTTATTATCCGGTTTGGATTTTAATAAATTGATTCATTGAACACAGTAAAGACAGCACACTGCTGTAATGCAAGGATCAGACTAACGGGACTTGTGCCTATAACAGTTACAATTTGTTTAAAATCTACACAACATGATCACAAAAACTGCATGGATAAAATTTGAATTAAAATTTCTTCCAAAAATATGTCACAGCAAAATAAATAAACGGTGACAGTGGTGTAGTGCAAGGCTACTTTAGCTCTTCTATGACATTTAAAAAACAATTGTAGCTATTATTAGCTGCTAGTATTGATGTTTGTTTGTGATTTTGTGCATTTTTTAAGGTATGGAAAAGTCCTGGACAAATTTCAACAGAATTTCAAAAGACAGAATGCTATATGTCCCTGTGCTCTTCTCTTTGTGGCATTTGACAACATCATTTGTAATTTGGATATTTATTATTAAGGAACCCCAGATGCCATGTACAGTGAGGTGTGAGCACAGGCACAGTGACCTAAAACCAAAAAATTACAAAAGTAATTAGTGAAAAATGTCTGTTATTGTATTTCAGAATGCAGAAACAAGGTTTCTACTCTGGAGGTTTTGTCATTGCCTTAATAATTGACTTTCTTTTTTTTTTTTTGACAATCGATCTTGTCCTGTCATCTGACTCCCTCTACAGCTACAAGGGCGAGGGTGTTGTTAGTGGCAACCTGGAGAAAGTGTGGGAGTGCCTGAAACCAGTACCCAACGGGCTTAGAGTGAAATGGGACAGCAATGTCAAAAGGTTTGAACTTTTGGAGCAAATCACAGAGGTGTGTTCCTTTTTTCTGATGAGAGGGTGTTTCATGGTGATTTTGTATGATTTTGTATGAACTGACCCAGTTCTCACTCAGTAAAGTAGTCCCATTTCTTTTTAGTTCCATTAACAATTGCCTAAATCATTTTTAAAGCGCCACAAGGTGTCATAATCAACCTCAGCCTTTTAGGAAAATGTCATACTAGAAGTGATACTAATTTTTGCTTTTGTCTTGTTTGACTTAGTTATTGAACTTCACTTGTCTCCCTTGTCTCACACAGGATATCTCTATCTGCCGAACAGTCACACCTTCAGCAGCTATGGGAATCATAGCTCCCCGAGACTTTGTAGATGTTATTTTAGTTAAGCAATACGAAGATGGCACAATTTCATCAAATGGTGCGTAACAACACATTCTTGTCTCCCTTATTTGCTAATCTTGTTTGTTGTTTCTGAGATTTATTGTGCTGTGTAGTAGGGGATGGATGGGGCTAGACTGTCACTTACAGAAGTGATTAGGATGCACGGCTGTTTGATTCTTTACATAAAGTAGTGTTTTGAGATTCTACTATGCAGAGGGTGCACAACAAGTCTGGGCAGACTCAAAAGAGATTCAACATAGATGTCAATGTCTGTGGGTGTTTTATCACCTCACAACAAACATTCATGTTGACTTGAATCAAATATACGTGGAAAAAATTATAATAGGAACTTTAGGAAGGGTCTCATTTATCAAAGCATCTGTACAAAGTTGGTAGGATTTCATCTGTTCTATAGCCAGGTTATATGTATCTGCTTGTACATGTTCAGGCTTATTTAAAATACATACTCTACAAAAATTCCAAAGACCTCTCTAAATTGTTAACCTTAATGTGTAGAGTTAATTACTGTGGACAAACGTAGTAGATGAAAACACACCTAAATGAGGTTAAGATAATAGCATTTAAAAACATCCTTTACCAATCAAGTATGGGCATTATGGACATAGGTCAAATCTTTCAAATCATCAAATCTTTACAAAACCCAAGTTAGTTATTTGGCAAAATTTAATATGAATACCTCATATTATGTCATTATTACAAATATACTATACTATAATATAGTGAAATACTTTATAATAGTTTTACTATTGAGGTTGAACATAACGCAAAGTAAATAATAAATACCAGTTACTTATAATTAACTGGTATTTATTGTACAGAAACATGGTCTGTTATTGACAAATCTGACACATCAACACACTGGTGCTACTAGAGAAAGGAGATGAGATGGAAGCATTAATGATAACATTTCCTCTAAAAGTTTTCTGCCTGCCAAATAATAAACTGAAATGCAGGAAAGACACTTTACAGTATATCCAATATTGACAGTAGAGTTAGGGTGTGTGTGTGTGTGTGTGTGTGTGTGTGTGTGTGTGTGTGTGTGCATGTGTGTGTGCGTGCGTGTGTGTGTGTGTGTGTGTGTGTGCGTGTGTGCGTGCGCGCGTAATTTAGGAATCACTATGTCCATGATTAAAGCCATCTGCCACACTGTGAACTGGCCAGGAGAGGTTGTAAATGTACAAATATAGTGTTTCCAAAAATAATATAAAATGACTGTGATGATTATGTAAACAGATGTGAGAGTATTCAAAAAACAAATCTGTCTATATGCAAGGTTGATAAATGAGGCGTCTGGAAACAAGCTCAAATGATAGTTTCTCTATTAGTGTAGCCCCTAAAGTTGTGGTGGGCAAGGAACTACAGACCTGTGGTTTCAACTTATGTTACTACAGCAGCTCACTTTATGATGACATAATCCCTAACTGGCTTCCCAGCCACAGTCACCTGCCTGAGCAAGAAATACTTCCTGGGGTTAAAGGTGGATGTTTTTGATGGGGACAAAGTGCCACCTGGGTGTCTTAATATAACTTTAAATATATTCAAAGAGTAGATATCCTCTGTATATATATTCCCTGAGAAACACACAGACTTTTTGACTGTTTTTTTAAAACAATCATAACGGAACAGGATAGACATTCACATAAAAACATAAGTATAAAAAAGAGGTGAAAAAGACAACTGAAGAACATTTGCAAGCAATTGAACATTAATAAAGGCGAATAATTATACAGTTTGTTGTAGAGTATTAAAACAATCTGAAGTCCTGTAATAAATCCACTTCAATGAAAGTCATACTGTTCAGAGCTAAAATATTATATACAGTGAGGTATTTCTGCTATTTAGCTTAACTGATAAAAAAATAGACTTGAAATATTAACATAAATCAAAGTTATAGAAACACCTGTCAGTGGAATGCAATGCAGTTCCACAGCATCACCAACTAGAGTTTTTAGAATGATCATACTGCTGAATTGCAGGATTGTTGCATTAGACTGTGCTAGCTTTAACCGGGTATAACTGAAAAACACACAGTCAAGTATATGACTCCAGATTGTACTTTAAGATAAGAGGGCAGTTCAACAAGGCGATCATATACAGTAACTGCAAATAAGGTGAGGTCATTTCACCAACCAATATATTGCTCCTCACAAAGGTTGATAATTATTAACCATGACTGACTCTTTAGTAGTGAGCCGCAGCTTTTAAATTTTGGGGATTTTGGAAAAGAAAAATTATTTTTTTCCACTTTTGCCACTTCACAGACATGTGAAACACAGATGGTTTGATATAAATACACAATTTACTTCAGAGGCAAAAAAAGTGAATGGTAAAATGCTTACCCAGACATCTGCACAGTCTGCAGACCCACTTCCTGGTTGTGAAGTGGTTAAGATAATCTGTATTTTTTGCCCAGTGGACCAGCAGTTGTCATGGTGTTCAGATATTTGACTAGTGACACATTGTTTATGATTTTGACTTTGTATACTTTGTTGATTTGAAGTCACACAGTTAAGGTGTACCTAAAGTGGTCGGGTGGGTCGATTGACACGTAATTTGGATGAGCTGTGTAGGAATTACCACGCTTTATATTATATTTTATATAACAGTGTACTGTGTCTTTACTGACTGTAAAAATATGGAACTCTATTGGAATTAAGACCTTTGACCTTTGAGGCCCAAAGGATTTCAGATGTTTAGTCTTAATGGTTCCACTAGAGGAATTTACTAAGTAACACACTGTGCACCTTTTTGAAAATCCACTTATTCATGCTCTTGCGGAAAGTTGGATGAGAAGATTCTCATCTGGACCTACTTAAAGCATTGAAGCTTCATTTATACTGAAAACCTGCTTGACTGTTGGTTTGGATTTTGAGCTTGATAAATGTGATAAATGTGAATGTTATGTTATGTCAAACAGCCACTAATGTGTGTCACCCGAGCTGTCCTCCCCAATCCGGCTACGTGAGAGGATTTAACCATCGATGTGGTTGCATCTGTGTCCCCATCTCAGGGTGAGTAGCTAACAAAGGATTACAGAATATGCTGGACAGAGTTTTAATTCATGACTATTGCTTTTCTTTTTTGTGTAATTCACTTTTTTTTTTCTTGTATTTGTTCCTCACTATTTGCAGAGAGCCCAACAAAACTCAGGTGTTCACATTCTTCCAGACAGACCTGGGCGGCCTCCTCCCTCGCACTGTGGTTGACTCATTCTTCCCCTCCAGCATGGCTGAGTTCTACAGCAACCTGGCCAAGACTGTTAAATCCCTGAAGGACCTTTGACAGATCAACCTTCAGTCATGAGGCATGCCGACTGGTCAGGCCACATGTTCATTCCAAACTAAATAGGGATCAGCACATTTTACATCATCTAAAAGATCCAATCTGCATTTATGTTTCAAGTACATTCCTGTATTCCGGTGTTAGGAGGAATCTAGTAAATCAACAGTCACTCCCCTTATTTGAAAGCAGTTTATAAATGGAAAAATGCCAAAGTAAGAATGAGGGCTTGCATTTGACAAAACACGCATCTTAAACTCCAGTCCCTTTACATCCTTTACATCTGTAGGATTAATTCCAGTGCAGAATCCTTCTTTCATCCAGAACTTTCTGTGACATCAGACATGTCCTCCTCTACTGTAATTGCACACTTTAGGGTGAACAGGAAACATGCATGCTGCATGGACTTTATTTATACCTTATACTGGTAAGAGACCAGGTTTAGAGTACTGCCTTGTTACCTCATCGTTGTTTTGCGTACTTGAAATGTCATAGTTCTGCTCACCCCCTCCACCTGTAAACCTTGAATATCTGCCTCATTTACTAGCTACTCTGTAACACTGAAGCACATGTGGGATACAGTAGCATACAGTACTGTAGGTCTTTTAAAGCAGATTCACTTGTTTTTTGTTTTATTTTTTTTGTAATAGAATGCATTTTTAATGAGTAATGTAACATTAGTTAACTAACAAATTGTTATGTCATCCTGTCACATATGGATGTACTGAAACTTTTTTTAAAATATTGTGAATCAAGATTCTCTGTGAATCTCTGTTGCTGTAGCAGTACATTTGTCAAGTTTGGACTCCACTTGTCCAGACCAGGGCATTTTATTCTGACCTGACGCTTTGAGATACCGGTGAAATAATAACTGGATAACAGTCCAGCCTCTGGCTTTATTTATATCATGTTTTTCTTCAATATAAAATTTAGGTTCAAGCTTAAATGGCGTGATATAGAACATTACATGATTCAAAATAGTGTGATTTAAAAAATGTATTTTACAGTTTTATGCTTTGAGTGAGGCTTGAAAACTTGTTTTCATCAGCTGTGAGGCAGCTTGTGCTGGGAACACAGGACAGTAATATGTTTATTTTCTTATTTACATGAGGTTTTCTTATAGTGGCACATCAAAATATCAGATGTGGAAAATGTCCAGTTACTAAGAGTCACTGTTGCAGGGTAGAAAGTAGAGCAGTCGGTCTACTACTTGCAGTGTGGAATGTGTGAACCCTGGCTTCAACAGGTCACACGTCAAAGTGTCCTTGGGCAGGGCATTGAACCCAAAGTTGATGTTTGTTCCTAACTTATAAGTACCTTTGATTAAAAGTGTCTGATACATGTAAATTGAGTGTGTATCAGTTAATATGGAGACATACAGACTATTGACACATTTACTGCTTGATAAAGTCATTACCACTGAGCACTAATGGTGCTGTAATAAAATATTCCTGCCTATTCCAAAAAGCTTTTACCTCGTATACAGCAATGATAAACAAGACATAAACTGAAACCACAGTTGCTTTTTACTCTTTCCACTATGGATTCTGAAAGTGAAGCTTTCATTTGGTGCTATAAGCCTGTTTTTTCACTCACAGCTGGTGAAGCTAAGTTCTCAAGGCTGAAACTGAAATACACACTTAGTTCTCATTTTATTAGGCTCACTGGGTTAAAATTAATACAGTCCTGCAGTAAAAAAGATGATGTACAAGCTTAAACATACGTGACGTAATTGTACAGATTGACAAAATGAAATGTACAGGTGCAAACTCAAATGTAAAAATGTTTAGATATCGAAGTTTGTACGTCAAAGAAACATTTTTGAATGACATAATGTTCCATAGTGTGATACATCACTCGTCTGTATTTGGACACAAACATCAAAGCTTACAGCACTTGGTAGAATAAAAATCATGTCTGTATTTATTAACTAAGCCAACTAACTATTAACTAAAAAGGTAGAAGCTAATCAAATCAGACTGCTATTTTGAATGTTAAATGTTATAGAATAACCATGAATACAAACATAGATTATTATAACTGCCAGAATTGTTTTGAAATAATCAGACAAAATAACCACACAAATGTGTTTTGTATCATTCCAACCTTCATACATACAAAATATTTGAACATAGCACAAACATGTGGTTGGACCAGCATTATGTAAGGCTTCCTTTCATTCCCTCTTCATTACTGTTAAAGTGAACACTTCCTAACTGATAACGTGTGGATACAGACCACTTGATAAAGTATTCAGCTTGACCTGAATAAGCACTTTATTAAGAAATGAACTGAGTAAGTCAACGGTTGCAGAGTCAGGGAAGGCTAGATGATAACTTTGATTAGTGTATTAAACTGCTGAGGTGCCCACTCTTCTCCAGAGCGTTTATGTGTGTGATAAGCCATAAACAATGACATGTTTTAACTAGTCTTTTTCAGTATTGTCAATATTTCTTAGTTAAGTGTTGAGCCATTTTACCTGTAACACCTTTTAACCTCACTTAGTTGTCAATCAGTTTTATTAGACACAATCAGCCGTTTCTTATCCTGTGTGCTTGACATGTTATTGCTTACATTTGGATATAGAGGAATGTACGTTGTACTGTATTAAATGTGGAGCCATCAGGTTTTACTTTGATTGTGAAAATGTCAGTCTCATTGTACATACAGGTAGCTGCTATGGAATGGAAACCATATATCTGACTTTTAAAGTAAATCAATACTGAATCACCTTTTTGACTTCTATTAATCTGATCTGTATGTGTGTGTACACAGTCAGGACAGCTGTTTTATTTCTAATCTGGTCCAAATTCTCACATTTTTGTCTCATTTTAGTCCAAAAAAACAAAGAGTCTAGTTTTATTGGAGAGTGTCCAGTAGTTTTTCTTTTAATTATAAGAACGTTAGTTAGATCAACTGACTTCAACATTTGCATTCTCACATAGAGGTTCTCCGGGTAATGTCTACATAAGTTCAGTCTGAGAATGACTTTAGACACATACCACTGTTCAACATTTTCTATTAGGTAGTGAAAGTGAGCTTCATACCTACAGCTTAGAGCTAGTCAGAATATTCATAGTGGATCACGAATAATGCAACAGAGAACAGAGGGAAATCTGAACTGTTAGGAAAGATGCATGTAAAGAATCTGAACCTTTGGTGAATAAAACATCACAGATGTGTTTAAAATACACAAATAGCTGTGACATACTGCTCATAGGATGGGGATTTAGGATGGGTTTTTTAAATGTACCAGTAGTAACTGTAACAGAGTTATGTAACCTCTTAACTCTATTGAACTATTTAACTTTCTGTGTTCCTTCATGTGTTGTTTGAGTTTTGTGGTATTTTCCCTAGTGATTCTGTAGCTGCTCTCACTTTTTCTCATCGTGGCATTACAAGTGAAATGGTCCCAATATCATTCTGTTTGTTACTAAGCCTCATTGTTGCAATTATGTTCTTTTCCTGTCAGTATGTTGAGTTGATATAGAGAATTTGTTTTAAACCACATTTTAATCAGGTTTTTTATTTGACAGTTAAACTGTATGGAGATTTAGTTCCTGTTCTTCTATTACGTGAGTTTTGTTTTTCATTAACATGGTTTCTAAACATGTTTTTAGCCACTGTCACCACTAGAGGACCCTGTTGTCTCATAACATGAAATACTTTTTCACAAGTTTTTGGTTGTAAAAACACCTCAGCTTGTGCAGAGCAGTGCAGCAGCATGTGGTTGTGTGATGGTTTACATTCACTGCTCACTTATCAGTGAACTTTGACCAACGTGTATCTCTGTGTATCCAGAGTGACACGCTGGTCAGAGAGCATGTTTAGTGTTGCAGCACCAGCCCTGCTTTAGTTCAGCTCTTCTGAGTATCAGGTTGTGCCTGTGATGGGCTTTCTGATGACCAAATATCCTGGATGAATGTTTTGTTGTGTGACTGAGTTTTTGATACCAGTCCAGAATTTAGTGTGGATCAGGAAAGGTGTGATCTACTGTCCTGGCAAACAAACACTTCAGACATGTCTCCTGTGTTCCACCAGTGCAGGCTGTGCTGTGTACTCACTGTGTTGGATAATTTAATGAGTGACACAACAGGAAACTACAGTTTGTAAAATGAGATATGTCATATGATGCTGAGAGTGACTCCTGCTGTTCTTAAAGTTGACTTACCCATGTCTAGTCAGGGTCACGGAACGGTTTCTCTTGTTCTGTTCACCCATTAAAGTGTTGATAAAAATTTTCTTAAGAGTATGTTGTTGTCCACCACTGGCCTGAGAAAAACAACTTTTTATGCTTAAAAAATTCAAAGCCATCTACTGTCCAGACGTGGAGAATGAAACATTGCACAGACTTGAGCTCCATTTTGAATCATTTTATACAAGGTATTTTGAGTTCTTACAGCAGATGTGGCTGATTCTGTTAACATCTGTTTTTTATTTGTTTTAAGCGTACCTTAATAGAAAACATTCATTATGCGGCAGAGACAAAGCATTGTACTTGTGTGTGTGTGTGTTCATCCTGAGAGCACAGTGGATTATTTTAAGCACACAGAAAAAATGAAAATTTTGTGGAGAAATTACAGCATCTTTCCACTGCTTTCAAAGCCTTTGACACTTGCTCATAGTGTCTGAGTTTTTTTTTTTTTTTTGTACTTTTGTGGATAATAATCAACAGCCAAATACAGTTATTGAGCATGGATCAAACTGTCCCACTGGACACTCAGGACTAAAACACAAACAACTATGTAACGTTCTGGTTGGAATTATTTTGATGGACACTGAAAATGGCAGGAGGTTCAAACATAAATCTACTGAGTCAAAAAAAGTGCGTAACAGTCTTTGATCTTCTACTTTGTCATACATACAGTACTATTAATCAGAAAAATAGACAATTACTCTGATATTAAATTAATTCTCTTCATTTATAGATACATTACAGACAACAGCTAATGAGCTCTTGTTCTCCAAACTGTTTTAATTAAATGAGCCAGTGCAGCAGCAGCACAGGTTTGGTGCGGGGCTCCTGTATTTTTAGTCTGAACAAAATCAGAGTGAACCATTTTGAAAGACTTCCACACTCACACACTTTGTAAGGCAACTGTGGAAACTGAGACCATCTGTCCCACATTAGCTAAAAATTGGGTTTCTCACGTGGCCTGTGGCTTGTTTTGTACCGTGATGGACTGAGTGGATACAGCTGCTCGTCCTACACCACTACTGGAACAATGTCAGGTGTCATGGAGGAACGGCAAACAAACTAGTTTTCACTGTTAGACTTTTAAAATAAATCCAGTCATGTTATACTCTTCAATAACTTAACGTGAATTAACAGAACATATTGTTACATTTTGGATATTCAGTATATGGGGTGTCAAAGACAACACAACACACCTGGCAAGCCAAACTTCACTGTTGAGTGACTGTATCCGTGGGAACTGAAGTTACTGTTTGTTGTGTTTCTGACGAGTAGAGGCAGTTCACATCCTGTTTCACTCCTTCATATTCATACTGTTGCCTTCAGTACTGTTTTGGGGGCAGTTGTGATGGCATGTTGGGTGTTTCCCTATTACTGGTCAGTATGTGCTGCAGACAATCTGATCAAAATTGGGCTTTTGGATATTAAGCAGCTTTGTATCAATTTTGATGGGGACATATGGAGGTCCATATATATTTGGACACTGGTCATCATTTTGGCTCTGAAACTAAACAATCAAGACGTGCTGTAAACATAGACTGTACTGTACTGACTTCATTCTTCTGTCGTCCACCACAGGTGTTTCAATGATCTTCTAGTCATGAAAAGTCTGTAATGGTTAAATCAGTCGCTTCACCTGAATCGACCTGAGCTGCGAAAACAGCCCAAAACTAAACATGAGGTGAAAACAAAAGCTAGCAGAGCATCACGAGAGAGGAGCCCCAGCATCTGGTCATGCCTGTGGCTTCCAGACTTCAGGCAGTCATTAGCTCGAAAGAAATTGCAACCTGGCAAAACTGGCCTTGTTTGTCCAAATATTTTTAGCAACAAAAAGTTTAGGGTTAATGAAGCAAAATGAATGTTATTCTTACACAATTAAACCTTTAGATTGAAGCTATTTCTTTGATTCATAACGAATATATTGTGCTGATGTGCAGAGCCAAAGATGATGACAACTGTGTCTTAGTTTAAATGTATATGGACCCTGAACTGTTGTTTAACCTGCAGCAGTATTGTTGTCTTCGACTAAATCTAATTCAGTAATTCAGCAGCTGTGTCTCATTCCGTCCCCCCCTGCCTCCTCCTGATGATGACTGTGATGGGTCCTTCAGGTAAAGCCTTGATCATGTTCCAGGCTTCAAAGCGAGTCATGTCCTGCAGACTGACTCCCTGCACCTGCAGTAGTTCCTCTCCACTTTGAAGGCCGCTCTGCTCTGCTGCTCCACCTGTCAAACAAACACACAAAACACAGTTCCTATATTTACTGTAGCTCTTTCACACTATTACAGTAACATGTTTTCAATGTGTAAGCTGCTGACAACAACATGAAACAGTGTTAGTGTCCAAAGGTTTCTGCAGATGCAGATACACTGCCAGTCCAAAACAAAAGTCACCATCTGGATTTAACTAAGCAATAGGTAAGAGCCTCCTCTTGCATAATTACTGCATGGGTGATTATTTTTCAGCTGGCAACACGTTTTGTAACCTTGTTAGTTTGTCTTTGACTCCAGTCCTTCACTGCTCCTCTCCCATAAAATCAACTATCAGCTTCAATGAATAAATAGATGTTTAATGTAATTGTTATCATGTCAGTGCACCTTTAAAGATCCTGTTGATGACTAGCGGTCTGTCTCCATGGATCGAACCTTTTCCTCCCTCCAGAGTAAAACCGACTCCTCCTGCTCCTTTCTCCAGCTCCACACTCACTGGAACTCCCTGCTCCTCGGCTGCAACACAGAATGTGATGAATGCAAACATAGTCTGAATACCTCTTATTGTGCAGCTGAAAAACTGAATGTTTATCACCCACAGAACTTAAAAGGTTTCTGTGGAAAAAAACGAAACACTGGAATAATAACAGTGTCATGGAGAGCCCAACTTTGTGTGTCCAGTGTGACTCACCTGTAGGGTTGGGCTCCTCAGTCTTGCAGCCTCCTCCCTCTCTCCCTTCCTCCTCTGCCCTCTTGCAGACGACCACCACAGCCAGCTTTAAATTACGGGCTTGACGCAGAGCAGCGGTGGCATCGGCGTGAGTGACGCCACGCAGAGTTTGTCCATTTATAGACAGCACTTCGTCTCCTTTCTGAATGGTGCCCTCCTGAGCTGCCAGGCCGCTGGGAAACACTCGGTGGACCTGCAACCAGTGTGACACATACAGGATCAGAGAAACCTAAGTAGTTCACACAGTGGGAAATGCAGAGCGGAGGTAGCATGAAGACTGCAAATCTTCATCCTTTGTTTATGCGAGCAGTCAAGCAAAACACCGCTTTCTTCTGTCTCCTACAGTGTGAATTTGCCTCTACAAATACAAACAAATACACTGATTTCATAAAACATTAACTGAGAGGATTGAGGATTTATACCTCATGCCTTCATCTCATCCACTAATGACAAACTATGCAAAAAGCAACACCTTCCATAAGTTCTTGAAGAACTTCACTGGCTTAAAATTCAATACAGAATGAACTTTATTACAGTAGGAAAAGCAAGCACAGTGGTTTCCAAAATATATGTTAGATCCATATGTGGTGCAGGTGCCTTCAACTACTTCAGGAGAGCTCATGTCATTTGTTGCTGCTTAACATAACAGATATTCACTTGTAATAAAATAAAACCCTGATCTGGTAAGCAGCCCTGTGTCATAATATTTAGATACTGTGTTAAAATTTGAGATACTTATATTTTTACAGTTACTAGTTACTTTTTTCAGCTTTTGAGTTTAAAATGTGATCTAAATGTTCATGTACATTTATGGGTTATTGGCCTATCTGACGGCTCCTACTCCTCGTTCGCAGTGGAGTACTATTACAATAGTTTTTTTTTACTTGCACTGCGAGGTCTCTACTTGAACTTTTACTTTAGTATTCTTGTTTTCTCTAGATGATGCATCTGTTATCATGGTAATAAACAAAACAAGTGCTTCCAAATGATATTATGCATTTTAAAACGTCTCCCACGAAATTCCATTCAACTTCATTGTTTCTGGTGGAGGCAGAAATCACAGAGACAAACAGATACTGTAAGACAAACTCAGGACAAATAAAATGGAAGCTGTCTATACAAACAAGTGCAATCAGGGAGGAGACAGTTACACCAGTCTCTGACTGTTGTCACAGAGGACAGAGAGTCACCCAGTGGGCATCAGGAGGCCATATTTCAGTCTGACGATGTGATCGGTATGAACGTGCGCTGCTTACTGTCAGAGCTTTGCTCTCCAGGTCAGACCCTCCAGCGATGCTAAAGCCCAGTCCAGCTCCCTCCTCCTTGTGCAGAATCACCACTTGGATGTCAACCAGTTGCTGTGGAAAATTATAGAAATATGCATATATTTATATTCACAGTGTGGTTTGTAATACACATATTATGTGGAGCATGTGGTGAGCCCAGATGTCTGGATATCCAAGTTGTCACCAGAAGCCACATAAAACATCCCCTGAGATCACACGCACAGAATAGAAATAGTAACATCAGAGTAATGGAAATTGATAATGCAATTACAATAAAGACAGGTTGGCCTTGTTAGTGATCAGAAATCAGAAACAGCAACAGTACATTACAATTCAATACAATCTGCGCTTACCTCTGGAAACTTTGTACTTTGATTCTCACTTAAAGAGATACATCTTTAAAATGACTAGTAAATTAAATCAAAAAACACATATGCCTGCAAATGTCAAGGTCACTGTGACCTCATGTTCATCCACTCTTGTGAACATGACAGTACAGGAGTGACCTGAAAGAAAGTCTTCAAATGTGGATAAATGATCCGATGTTGTTGGTCACAGGTCAAAGACCAATGTCAGTGTAGCCTCCAGTATGTACATTCTTCTTCCACTCAGTTTAATTCAATTCAGTTCAATTTTATTTGTATAGCGCCAATTCACAACAGAAGTCACCTCAAGGACAAATGAATTACATTTTGCTGATCAAAGGTCAAAGTCACTGTGACCTCATATATGTGCCATATATATCAAAGCTATATCACAGAACATGTTCATATTTTTACCTTCAGTGTCTCTTCATCTAGGGCTTTGACTTCCTGGATCATCCTCTGTATTTCCTGTGAAGGGATGGCTGAGATGACAGACTGAGCACATACAGAGGTGACTGCTGCCTCGCTGTGAGACCCTCCCTCCCCTCGCTCAATGGTACACTCCCTCAGTGTGGCCAAGCTGTGTTTAAAAAGATGAAAACATATCAGTGAGGCTGTAATGTCAAGTAGTCAAGGAGTCTATGACCACTGTGTGTGCCAGCAGTGTATTTAAAATCTCACCACTGCTACTCTGATGAAACAGGAAATGATACTTATTTTCAACAAGAAACCACTTCCTCGTCGATATTAAACAGGCACAGTTAGTCTTCTGTGGCTGTGCTGTTGCTGTTTCTTTCATGTGTTTTCCCGAAATGTGGAAATACCTGAGAGAGAATCCCCTGTCAGCGCTGTCCCCTGCATGCTCAGACTCCTGAGGGTTGGTAAGGTCCGCTGCAGAGGGCTCCTGTGCGTCTTGGGAGCGAGGGTTACCGTGGCAGAGGTGCATGGGCAGAGAACGCATCAATGCCTGTGACATCTGCAACAGAAACAACGCATCAAAATGGAGTGAGATGCAATTCAAGTTTGTTCATCTTGTGGCAAAACAGTGTGAGAACACTCCAAAGACGGTGTAACCAGTGTTTGTTATATATAATAGAAAAAGCAGCAAACAATACATTACTGTTTTCAGAAATACTTTTTTTTTTTTTTGTCAGAACGGTATTTAATCATTTGCCAATTCAGTTTGGATTTTTAAAACTAAGAGATGATGGAAGGTGCCCTGTGGAATCTGGGCTCTCAATGACTGCAAGCATTTCCACTATATTAACATATAATAACAAAGCACAGTACCATAGGAGCTGGCATGTGTTAGATTACCTGGTTGCTGAAGGTGAGAATCTTCTCTATACTCTCTCCCTCCAGGCCTCTCAGGGAGCTGCTGTCTGTGGGTGGAACAGCACTCACTGTCATGCTCAGCAGCTTTCCCTGGCTCTGTGCTACAGACCCCTCTGTCTCCTCTGGAGGACCTTTTCTGTCATCTTGATTGGACCTCACAGATGCTGTATCTGTAGGGGGTAGATCGCTTGACTCTGTGGACCTGCTGAGATCCACATTTTCTATGTCAGACTCCTGTTTGGATAGTAAGACATTTTCATCATCATGGGCTTGAGCTGACTGGGAATCGTTTATCCCTGAGTGCAGATCAGGGCTGCTGGTGTCAGGAGGTGAGAGGTCTGTTGGGGACTGAATGGAGGGAGGTTTGTCTTCAGAAGGCTTGACTGTTGTTTTACTACATGCTTCAGAAGTGGAGGTGACAGCAGGGGAGGAAGCAGAGACAGTGTCTTCTGTCTCTCTAGGGATTTCATGTGAGGCAGGTGGACTCTTGGGCTCCTTCGCCATCACAGGAAGGGAAGTGGAAGGAGACACAGTTCTCCTGTTGTTCCCCTTCTCTAGACCGTCTGAACTCGAAAAAGTCTCAAATGAGTGGATCTTTAGTTTGATTGACATGTTGGCTGCAGGTGAGGCAGCTTTGGCTCCAAAGCTTCTGTTGAAGCCCAAAGAAGACCTCTGCTCTGCAGGTTTACCTGGCTTCTTCTGCTCCTGCTCATCCCGAATTTTCTTCAGACTCTGACGAAACCATGCAGGTTTAGGTGCCACAGGGGGCGCTTTCTTGGATTCTGGAAGAGTTTCAGACTCAGTGTTTTCAGAAGTGATGTTTGACAGAGTATCCAAAGTTACATCTGTGGCAGTGCCATTGAGTTCGGTGGGGTTCTCGTCGTCACTCATGGTGGCCGGCTTGCTATGGACGTTGAGAAGTTGCGAGGGGTCTACAACTCTTCGATGGTGATGTTGGTGGTATATCTCGAACAGCTGTTCTGGGGAGCTGTCTGGAAGGCGAATCCAGGGATCGTGAAGCTGCTCTTGAGTGTTTTGTTCAATGCGAGCCTGCCTCCTAAGTGCTCCTCTCTTTGGCTGTGAGCAGAGCACGGCTGATGAATCAGCTGTTGATACAGAAGACAGTTATAGAGTCTGAGAGGTGGTCATGTGGCAAGCTCATTAACAATTTCTGTGTAGTGTAGTGCTCAAAGCTGCTATCAGAACATATCCAACATATCCACAATGACAAGTAGCAGTACAATGTCTTACATGTGAACCAACTTAGTTTTCTATGCTAATTATCAGTAAGAAGATGAAAAGTCATAGAACCACTAAATGTATTCCACTTCACCCTGACATTCACAAATGTCTGTAAGGAATATTGTGAATTCATCCTACAGACAGATTTATTGTCTAGAAACTAACAATGTACAAAATTTCATGGCAACCTGTTCAATTTCACTGAAAGACTATAAGTAAACCTCATCGATCTCTCAGAAAAATAAAGGCTCTTTAAAAGGATCTGTACATTCTCCTGTTCAGACATTAGAACTGTTCCAGTTGAGTTGCCCAGTGGCCACAGGTCAGAATGTGCTACTACACCTTGCATTAGTGAATGTGATGAGGAACTTCCTGAAAAAGAGAGGCGAACTCTCACTTAAGTTCCCCTAAATAACAAAACAACAACAACAGCAAAAAACATATGCACAGTACAATCTGTGCGTATGTGCATTTAGATTATGTAGCTGGAATTTAATTGCTATCATTTTTTTTTTTATGTCAAAAAACAACCAACCTTACTTAGGATATCTCCTACGTTTACCCACTAATATTTTATTTTTAAATATTTTTTTGGAGCAAGACACATTAGCAGTACTTTTACTCATAAAATGAACTCTATTCTATAAATTGTGGCTAACCCAGTGTGTTGGGTGTGGTGACTAAATCTGGAAATACTACCTTAAAACATGTGATGCCACACTTGTTCATTTAGGATCATTTCGACAACATCAAACTGAGCTGTGTGATTTCTGGTGGAGGTCTGGCAGGTGGAAATCAGCACTAGTGCAGCCCTAGACGACCTCCATCATGTCCTGATTAAACTTTACAGACAAATCCAGCCTTGAACAGGAAGTCAACCTCAGTTACACTGTGCTTTCCACTGAAATGAACACCACCAGGTTTAGACAACTGTCTAAACAACCGCCTATTACTGTGGTTGCATTCAGGTGCTTAAATGTAAGGTAATAATACTTGTCTCCTACCTGCGTGTAGTCTGCTGTCAGTGCAGGCTGCAGAGTCTGGATAAGTGAAGTCTTTTTCACTCCCCTCTGACTGTTCTCTTATTCGTTCTCCTTCCTGCCACACAAACAGGAAGTATTGTGTCACTGTAGCTTCTCTAGCAGCAACCACAGAAAAGTGCAATAATCTACTCTGTTTCCGCTCAGACATTCCTCCACAGTCATCCACTGCTTTCACAGTGTTTGAGTGTTTCATTCAGCCAGTAACAGGCCCATGGCCTAAGCGATGACAAGCGTGGTGCATGCAGACACAGAAGATGCATTTTTTAGCATGTAGGCATACACACAAACACACAAAATGGATGACAAGCATGACTGAAATCATAAGATGGTGGTAAAGATAAGAGAAGTATGATAATATGCATTTCAATGACTGAATGATGTCTCAATGCCATCTAATGTACTCACAGAGAGAGGCATATAGTACATACCTATGCTAAATCACAAAAAAGGTGAGTACACCTGAATTTTACACTGCAGTGAATTAAGTTCACGTTGGTAAATTCCTCAGGTCACAATATACAGTGTTCAAAAAAGGTCTTGAATAACAAAGTCTTTAAGTTAAAATTTGTATAAGTCGTTCAGAATAAAGTTACATAACAATGTTTAGCTTCAAAAATGAAAGTGAAAAACTGAAATCACAATATCATCATTTTTGTGTAAAATTTCATCACAGTAACCAATAATGAGATTTAAGTGTGTGTGGCCCGTCCATGCCTGTATGCACTCCAACAATGTCTGGACATGCTCCTGATGAGGCAGCAAATGGAGTTCTAGGGCATCTTCTCCCAGACATGGGTTAGGGAATCCGTGAGCTCCTGGACAGTCTGCGTAATGTGCCATAGGTGCTCAATTGGATTTAGGTGAGGAAAATGTTAGGGCCGGTTGACATAACCGACCACATAAGGCCGGGCATTGACCTGCACCAGGAGGAAACTGTCTCCTGTTAGAGGTCATTTTGTAGGACTCTTGCAGTACTGGCCCTGTTGCTGCGTTGTTGCCCTTCTACAGCCCTATCCAGCTCACCTGGTATCCTCTCCAGGCTCTTGAAACTGTGCTGGAAGACACAATAAACCTTCTTGAAACACATCTGAACACTGGAATAACTGGACGACCTGTGCAACCTGATTAGGCTGCAGGTAAAGCCTAATGCTACCAGTTGTGACGAAAGCACTAGATAACACAAAACCTGAGAACAACAGTTTCATGTCAGGAAGGAAAGGAGCGAGCGTCTGTTTGTGGCAACAACAAGTTTAACCAAGTTGGTGTTATACTGTGATAATGAAGTGCTCCCTTAAACGTTGTGAGAATTGTGCATACAGTACCAAAATTCAGTGCCAGTGCAGAAAGTAGTGTGCCTGTTATTAAATGAGTTTTCATTAACCTTCACTCTATTTTAATTGAGGTGTATGGGATGTAGAGACTGCAGAAAGAAGGGGATGTAAAAGCCTTTGACTGTTAAAAACATTATCAGCTGTAATACATTGTTCTGCAAAATCGCCCAATCGCAATGTTCTGGTCTGGTGATGCAGCTGTACAACCACTTCAACAACATTTTGAAATCTGGTTGAATAAAATTACACAAGAAGTGTGGACAGCAATGTCCTCATACTTTAGAGCAGCGGTATTCAACTGAAGTTTAAAGAGGTCTGGTTACACAAATTGTTTGGAAGCAAAGGTCCAGAAGATTATAATGTCTAACTATTTACTGCGATATATTATCAAGTAGCCTGCGTGTAATCAATACCTGACTGTGAAATCAAATTAATTCAGTACAATTCAAAAACCTTTTGACAATTTTATTCTTATGTAACATTAAACAGAGCATGTGGCTCAAGATCCTGGTGGACTGGTCATACTGGACTCTGAGACTAGCAACTCGCAGTGATTGCACTTCAGATTTGAGTGGGTATGTGTGTTCAAAACCTTTGTGTTTTGCCTCATAATGGTTTAGTGCTCCCAGTGGGTAATATGCACAGAAAGGAGTCTGTTCATTCTGGATTAAAAACTCTATATTCACTGTCCACTTTTCTCTTTTTGGACATTTTTATATTTATCTCTTCCTTTTTCAGTCTCACCGTCACCATCACTCTCCTCTCTGTCGTCTGTCTCTCTCCTCTCTCTCGTCTGTGTCTCTCCTCTCTGTCGTCTGTACCTCTCCTCTCTGTCGTCTGTCTCTCTCTCCTCTCTGTCGTCTGTATCTCTCTCCTCTCTGTCGTCTGTCTCTCTCCTCTCTGTCGTCTGTATCTCTCCTCTCTGTCGTCTGT
This sequence comes from Anabas testudineus, assembly GCF_900324465.2. NCBI lineage: Eukaryota > Metazoa > Chordata > Actinopteri > Anabantiformes > Anabantidae > Anabas > Anabas testudineus. Next base: position 27,027,311 of record NC_046612.1, on the reverse strand, counting down.
CTCTCTCCTCTCTGTCGTCTGTCTCTCTCCTCTCTGTCGTCTGTATCTCTGTCCTCTCTGTCGTTTTTAACGTGTTGTTGTACAGTCTGGTCTTCATAGAGGGGGGTTAGGGGGTGTTTTACGGGGCTTGTGCGGCTTTTGTGTCCGACCGGCATTCGCTGGTCGTCGTGCAGGTGGAGGTGGAGGTATGCTCTTCACCGAGCTGAAGCACGCCCTGAAAGTGGCCGCTGCCTGTATTAAATCAGCTGCAAAGGATGAACGGCTCCGTCGTTCTTTTCCTCGACAGCGTTGATAAAGTTCACCGCCTGGTTGAAAGTGGTGTTGTGATCAGTGACTCCTTTGTTTCTGTGTCTCCTCTCACTCAGCCCTCTAAGACAGTGACTCTGTCTAATGTTCCACCGTTTATCAGTGACGAGCTGCTGTGCAGAGAGTTGTCCCGACACGGGAAGATAGTGTCTCCTTTACGGAGGTTACCGTCAGGATGTACACAGCCAGAACTGCGTCACGTCATCTCCCACAGATGTCAGGTCTACATGGTTCTGAACAATAAGGACAAAGAACTGAACCTGGTGCTAAAGCTGAGGGTTGATGATTTTGATTATGTTCTGTTTGTGACATCTGAGACCATGAAGTGCTTTGGCTGTGTGAGGGGCGGACATCTCATCAGGGCCCGTCCTGAGAAGGCCGCAGGGCAGGTCTGATGGTGTCCATGATGGGGTGGAGCAGCATGTAGGGGGCAAAGGAGGGCAGGAGGTGGGCGGGCAGGAGCAAGGTGGAGGTGAAGGACAGCAGAATGAGCCTGTGGCAGGTGTCCTGGGGGGTGACCAGGCTGAGGTGGTGGTGACTGATGCTGGTGATCACACATCAGTTGTAGAGACAGCAAGTACAGGTGAGGGGGTGACGTGTGCTGAGGAGCTGAGGTCTGAACAGGAAGCAGTGATGGACGAAGGGGACAGTTGTAAAACAGTAACAGGGGGAAAGAGGAGAAGTAAATCTAATGTGAGCAGCTCCCAGGACCAGCCTGGGGCTGTGAAAAAGGTCAGAGGTAGAGGCCTGAGGAGCCTGAAGGTGGCCGAGTCGGACTGTAGTGGGGTCGACGACTCTCCCGGCACTGACGCTGAGATGTCTGGTTCTAATTCCTCCCAGTCTCAGAGACTGAGAGCGTACAGTGAACTGTTTCTATTACGAACTAAGAACTTTGAAGATTATTTTTCTGATAAAGAACTGTTTGTGACCTCAGTCCGTGTTCAGATGAGGAGCAGAGGTAAAGGAGGCTACACGGACCAGGAGATTTACAGACTTAAGAAAATAGTGTTCAAGCTGAGCCAGGAACTTGGGTGGGAGCCAGGGTGATGGAGGGTTGTTCTAAATGCTCACTCCCTGCCCTGGTTTTCCTGCTGTTGTTCTGTGGTTGTTTTCTCTTCTCTCTCCCCATGACTACTTTCAAAATTGGCACCTTGAATCTGAACGGGGCCAGAGACCTGAAGAAGAGAATGGTTTTATATGAACTAATGAAACCGAATCACATCGACGTGATGTTAATACAAGAAACACACAGTGACAGCAGTAATGAGGTTGACTGGCACAGGGAGTGGCCTGGGCTGGTGGTACTGAGCCATGGCAGCAGCAACAGTGGGGGTGTCGGTATCCTGTTTTCTGGATCCTGCCCTCCTGTCTCCTTCACTACATCTGAAGTGGTTCCTGGCAGACTGCTGGTGGTACAGGCAGTGTTTGAACGTACCAAAGTGCTCTTGGTCAATGTTTACGCTCCTAATACAGGAGCGTAGAGACTCCTGCTCCTCAATGGAGTGAACTCTGTTCTAATTCACTGTAACTGCGAAGATTGTATATTCTTAGGTGGTGATTTTAACTGTACTGAGAACGACCGTCTAGACAGGAACCACATCGAGCCTCATCCTGCATCTAGGCGTGTTTTACAACAGGTCACTGAAGCTCATGAGCTGGTTGATGTCTGGAGGAGCTTCCACGGCTCTGACAGACAATACACATGGTCCCATGTGAGAGATGGCACGATCTCCTTAGCGAGACTGGAACATTTTTATTCCTTTAAGCATCACACCTGTTGGTTTTACCGATCACTCCATGGTTTTGTGTCATGTTTTTATTAATAACATTAAGACCAGGAGCGCATACTGGATTTTTAATGATTCACTGTTGCTGGATGAGTGTTTTATAGATGGTTTTAGGTTCTTTTGGAAGACTTTTAAAACCCAGAAATCTGATCTTACACAGTGGTGGGACTGTGGCAAAGTCCAGATCAAGCAATTCTGCCGACAGTACACTCTCAATGTCACTAGGGACATTACCAGGTCGATTGAGGCTCTGGAGAGTGATATTGTGGAACTGCAACTTTTGGCAGATTCCACAGGAAACACGAGACACCTTGACATCCTCAAATCCAAAAAGGCTCTTCTTGCCAGCCTACTGGGCACCAGAACACAAGGGGCACTAGTCCGGTGCAGATTCTAGGCTGTCGCAGAGATGGATGCTCCCTCCCGCTTTTTCTTCAGTCTGGAAAAGAGGAATGGCCAGAGCAGGTACATCCACAGCCTGCGCTCCTCTGTAGGGGCTGTACTGACGAAACCTGGTCACATCAGGGGGGTGGGGGGTGGAGTTCTACAGAGACCTGTACAGCAGTGAGTACACTGAGGACTTTCTGTGTACGAGACTTTCTGTGGTGAACTTCCCCAGGCCTCTGAGGAGGTTAACGTGACGCTCGGCGTACCTCTGTCCTTGCAGGAGCTGTCTGTATCGGAGTGTTTTTCAGTCCTGGCGACTGTTAGGGTGGAGGAGGCTGGAGCCTTCTGTCTCCCTGTACTGGCTCCTGGCTGAGCCCCTGCTATGCGCGGCCCGGTTGGACGTCCACGATGGCTCCACTCTGCTTTGCTCTCTTCTGGCCTGACAACGCTGATGCGACTGGTTCACGTGGCTGGTCCTGAGTATGAAGGGAGGGCGGGCTCCTGGGCTCGATGGTCTCTCGGTTGAGTTCTTCAAGGCTTTTTGGCCTGAGCTGGGGCAAGATCTGCTCGGTGTTGTTGCTGAAAGCTAAGCGGAGAACTTAGGAGGTTTGGTCTCAGCCCTGGTTTGATTGCTATGATCAAGGTTCTGTACCAGGACATTGAGAGTGTACTGAAGGTCAATGGTGAGCTGAGCGCTCCTTTTAAAGTGCGACGAGGCATCAGACAGGGCTGCTCGCTCTCAGGGATGCCGTACGCCCTGTCCATAGAGCCTCTTTTATGTCAGGTCCGGTCCTCCATTAGTGGTTTGGTTTTACCCAATTGTACGGCCCACCCTGTGCTGTCGGCCTATTCAGAGGATATTGTTGTTCTCGTTAAGTCACAAACAGAGATCCGTACTTTAGAAAACATAGTAACGGCTTTTAGCACTGTCTCATCTGCTAAGGTCAACTGGCACAAAAGTGCAGCGTTGGCTGTCCGCGGCTGGAGGAGTGGGCTTCCCACTCTACCGGGGGGTCTCACCTGGCAGAGGGGGGGGTTTAAATACATGGGTGTGCAATTGGGGAATGAGGAGAGTATGAATTGGAACTGGTCTGGTGTTGTGGAGAAGGTGGAGGGGAGGTTACAAAAGTGGAGGTGGTTACTGCCACAGATGTCGTACAGGGGGAGGGCTCTGGTGATCAACAACTTGGTGGCCAGTGGGCTCTGGCACCGCCTGGCCTGTGTGGACCCTCCTGTTGATCTTCTCAAAGAAGATCAACAGGTGGGTTCAGTCCATCGTTGTGAATTTTTTCTGGGACCAGCTTCACTCGGTGCCACAGTGTGTTTTGTTTTTACCCAAGGATCAAGGCGGTCAAGGTCTGATCCACTTGTCCAGCAGAGTGTCCGCTTTCAGACTGCAGTTTGTCCAAAGGTTTCTCTCTGGACCTGAGGATGTGGTCTGGAGACCCGTGGCCTCTGCCATTCTACAGACCGCTGGCACACTTCACCTGGACTCTGCGCTGTTTCTAATGGACTCCACTAGTTGTGATGTTTCGGTTTTACCTGTATTTTATCGGAGTGTTTTTCGGTCCTGGCGACTGTTGTGGTGGAGGAGGCTGGAGCCTTCTGTCTCCCTGTACCGGCTCCTGGCTGAGCCCCTGCTATGCGCGGCCCGGTTGGACGTCCACGATGGTTCCACTCTGCTTTGCTCTCTTCTGGCCTGACAACGCTGATGCGCCTGGTTCACGTGGCTGGTCCTGACCTGGGAAACGCACTGGCCGTGGCCTCGGCTTTGGGTCTGAGATCAGCCCGGGTTTCAGAGAGGATTTTGGGACTGGTCCTGTCTAGACTGTCTGCTGATGAATGACGGATGCTGCAGGATTACTGCAGTGGCGTGGAGAACTTGGTTTTACTTTGGACTTTAGAGACTCGACCAGGTGCTTTGACCTCTACACCATCACGGGGAAGACGCCTGCTGTGTCGTGGAGTTGAATAGAGTCCAGCTGGGGGTCAGGGTGGACACAGTGTGGAGGAGGAGGCTGTCCCACGCCGTTGGTCTACACCCGACATGGAGGGTTCTCTATAAGCCCCCCCTGAACAAGAGAACTGGAGATCTTCAGTGGCGGATCTTGCACTGGGGCAATCGCAGTGAATTCATTCACCAGCAGGATCAATCCGGAGGTTTCCTGCGCCTGTGTGCACTGTGGTCTACCGGAGACTGTTTTCCACTGTTTTATGGACTGTGACCGGCTGCGTGAGCTGTTTGAGTTGTTGACTGTGCTTTTTGAAGGTTTTAGTGAAACTTGGACCACGACTGTTTTTATCATTGGGGCTGGGTACCGCAGAGCAGATAACACGAAGTGGCAACTGCTGAACTTCTTGTCCGGCCAGGCCAAACTTGCAATTTACAAGACCAGGAAGGCCGAGGGTCAGGAGGTCACCTCTGTGCCCGATTGTGGCTGGATTTTAAGTTCTATAAGTTCATGAACAATCTGCTGGGTTTTGTTCAGCAGTGGTGCTACGACGATGTCCTCTGCTCTGTGGTGGAGGACGACCTTGTGTTTAACACTGTTCTTGAGGGATTAGTTTATTTTCACCAGAGGCTGAACCCTCTATTTATTGATGTGTTTATTTATCTTGTGTTGTTTGATGTCATGTTTATGATGTTTTGGTCCGTGGCACGTTTTTATTTGTCGGTTTATTTACTCTGAATATTTTGTAATAAAGGGTTTTGAATTCTCACTCGTCTTTGTCGTCTGTCTCTCTCCCTCTCTCCTCCCTGTCGTCTGTCTCTCTCCTCTCTGTCGTCTGTATCTCTCCTCTCTGTCGTCTGTCTCTCTCCTATGGAGTGGCTCTGGCTTGGGGTGGCTGTGGCTCAATAGGTAGCGCAGTTGACTGCCAGTCACAGGATTGGTGGTTTGATTCCTGGCTGCCCTGTCACATCCCAAAGTGTTCTTGGGCAACATATTGAACCCCTAGTTGCCCCCGGTGAGTTAGGTCAATTGCATAGTAGCTGTGTGAATGTGTGTGAATGAGAAGCAGTGTAAAGCACTTTAAGTACCAGCTAGGTAGAAAAGCGCTATATTAGTGCAGACCATTTACCATTCCTCTCTGTCGTCTGTATCTCTCTCCTCTCTGTCGTCTGTATCTCTCTCCTCTCTGTCGTCTGTATCTCTCTCCTCTCTGTCGTCTGTATCCCCCCTTTCTGTCTCTCTGTTATCACCGTTTTTCTTTATTAATTCTTTCCAACACCAACTTTCTCTCATCTACTATTAAGTCGTTAATTTTACCGCCTGTGATCCACAGAATCGATTGGCTAAGTGAAGTCACGTGGGACGGCTTAACTCACATTCAAATGGTCAATGCGTTCTCGCTTCCACAAAATAACTATTGTAAAGATCACAATAGCTGCGCCAATTAAAATTAAGGTGTCCCGCTAGATTTGGAATCAAAATGTTCAGTTGGGTCTGTAGCTCTGGGTCCGCTGACCGCGGCCCACCTGTTAGTGACCCCTGCTTAAGACCATAGTGTGCAAAAGCTAGAGCAAGTACTTATTCCGGAGTACCTGAAAAAGCTGCACACACTTGAGTAAACTTTTATTTAACAGTGAAGGCAATGCTAATAAATAATCTCCCAATGATTAAAAGATTCATACGATTCATACTCTTTTTGTTTCTTTGTTTGTTATTTTTATATGTGCATGTTTGCAAGATGTATAACTATAAAGCACTAAAACTTTTAGTTACAACTTGTAAACTCTTATGCTGGTTGCAGTACTACAGAGTAATAACAATGTACATATAGAAAAGCACATCACTGAAACAAAAAATTATAAAATGACATACAACAAATCCTGTGCTGCCTATAACTGATTTTTCAACTTAGCATTCCAAGAAATCATAAAAACCAACAGGCATTCCACATGCTTTCACTAGCAAAACACTGAAAGCCACATTATTTCACATACAGTCCGTAAGAGTAACCTCAGGATCTTTCGTAAGGCCTTGTAAATACTGCTGAACAACTGCAGACAGTGGAAGGAGAGGAGCATGTTGCATGTTATTTTATTTCGAATGAGCAAGGTTAGTAAATTTAGGGGAACATGATTAGTATCATGAGCAGTACAATCATCACACATCAACTAAATGACATAGCTGTGAGCGGATATCAGCCACCTCGCCTTCTCTTCCCTTTTGAAGACAGAAGTCAGAGTAGAAATGGCAACACGTCTTAATGAGATACAGTTGACAGCTTCCTTATATGGGCACTGGTACTATTAGCAGTATCAGACAGTACTGACATATATATATATATATATATATATATATATATATATATATATATATATATATATATATATATATATATATATATATATATATATATATATATATGTATGTATGTATATATATGTATATGTGTGTGTAAGAATGTATCTATGTAATTTATATATATATATATATATAGATAAAAAGCAAATGCTTTTATCCAAAGCAACTTACAAGGATAGGTTAGGCGTAAGGAGGTCTTGCCTAAGGATCCCTACTGGAGGTAGGCTACAGATGGGATTTGAACCCAGTCTCCCACATGGGAAGTGGTGTTCCTGTGATGTTTGCCAGCTGTGTGTTTAGAGGGTTGTACTGTACCTGGCAGCTTGTGTGTGATGATGGCTCCAGTCCTTCTCTCACTGGGGATCCTCTGCTGGAGCCACTGGAGTCGCCATTATAACCATCCTCGCTGGTCACATCTTGAGGCCAGCAGTACCGGTGTGGAGCAGCACGCACTCTGAGGTTGGACTGCAGACACACACACACACACACACACACACACACACACACACACACACACACACACAGACACAGAGCAAATGATCTGCTGTCATTGCAATAATATAGTACATTTGTAGAGGAAATGCTCCTCAGACATTAAACTATTCTTTTGAGTGAAGGCTGCAATGATGTCAACTTTTGTCAGAGGACAGAGGGCCTCTGTTGACTCTTGAAACCTTTCCTTTGTCTTAGTGATCCACGTATAATTGGGCAAAAAATTTTCTTAAAACCATCTCTGTCCCCCAAAAACCCAGTATTGAATTCAAACAAAAACACCAGGATTACAGAATAGATGGAAAGATGAATGAATCTGTGGACGTAGTACCTTGTTGCCCCTGAAGGCCAAATCCAGAGCCAGCTGACTGGAAATGTTGGCAACAGAAGAGTTGTATGGGATGTTATAGTCTTCATCAGGATACACAGGCACTGACTGTCTGTTGTCGGACCACATCTCTGTCATAGACTACAGGACACGATAAGATAAGATGAGCATAACAATCAACAATCAATTTTCAAAATTGAAAATTGATTTAGACACATTTTAAACAGGAACAATGGTAATACCTGTGGCAGTGGTTAGTTGTACAGTAGCTTTTAGAATACTGATCCTATAAACTGTGGTATAAGTTTTAGCACTCTCCATAGAGCTGCAGCATGTTTGGTTACCTTGGGTGTGTCTAAGCTGTGAACGCGTCCTGATGGGTTATGGTGTGTGTTGTGGAGGTTGTGGATGGTGAGGCAGCGGTTGTGGTGGTGACTGTTGGTGTTGTCGCTGCAGGAGCGGGTCATGGTTTTCTGCACTCTTCGAGCCATCAGCTGACTGAAGCTCCTCCCCAGACAACGCTCACACCTGTGTCGACTGTGAGAGCAAGACTCTGGTCTACGCAGGCCTGGGAATGAAAAATAGAGATTCTAAACATATCATGAGTGATTAGAAAACTACAATTAAATGATAAAGCTTGTTGCTGATCAGTGTGATTTATGGTTGACTTCAGGTTAACTAAAATGTATTGACTCACATGTAGTGAGGGTAAATGAAGGCTTTAAAACATTTGTGTTTTAAATAAACTGAGCCTGACATCACAATGAATTGATTCACCTTTAGCCATGTTTTAACTTAAATCACAAAATAAAGGAATATTATTAAAAATATGAATGTCCCTAATTTAATGAGCTTGTTCAGCACTGATTAGTGTGCCACTGATAGCATTTTAAAAATAGGAACAGGATTTGTACTGAGAAATAAGTGTAATTGGTGTCTGTGGTTATATTTGTCAAACCTAAAGGGGGCATTTAAGATGACTTAACTGATTTAACAATTAGAAATATTTTTCTCCTTACTAGAACTATGAAACTGTTGCAGTTGTCTTTTGTAGCGTATTTGGAAGTGTAAGAAAATAACTGTGATTATGTCACTCAGGTCATGTAATGACATAGCTACAGAGCAAAACACATTAATCACATGTGTGTAACCATGTAAATGAAGAGGATGTCGATATCATAGGTGTGTGCTGAAATATGCATGACATTACGTCATCAAGATTTTCATGACATGCAAATGTGTAACAGGCAGTAAGCAAACTTCCGAAATGCAGGGTTAGGGTTTTTAGAGAGTGAACACAAGAAACTACTATTTATTTTACACAGCTGTCCCCGATTGCAATTGCAGCACACATTTATTATTATTATGAGTATAACTATCTATACTACTATAGTATAACTATGTATGATAAATAAACTAATCAGAAAAGTCACAGCATCCAACTATGAAGAATTAAGCAGGATTTAAGCTGTAAGATTACTATGGCAACATATAGTAAATGAAGGGTGAGGAAAAGGACACTTAAGAATGAAAAGAAGCATTCAAGACAAACATAGAGAGAACACGTGAAAGATAAATACATGAAAAGAAGTGGAATAGAAGTTCCAGCCCAGCTGTGACCCTGGTTTTGTATATAGGTTTGAGGGAAATTAATAAAGAATAAATAAATATTTACCATCCATGCTCCACTGGCTCTTATCTTTTCTCAGTTTGCTGTTTTCCACTGCCAAAGTGATGGCGTCATTCAGCTGCTGCTCTGACACCTGTGGCACGCAGAGTGAACATGATGGGAATAGCAGCATTACAGCACGAACACAGTGTGCTCATGCTCAGAGCAGCTCACAAACTTGCTACACAGAAACAGTGACTTATGACAGTGTGAAAGTCTTCAGAAGAATGTGTGTAAAGAGAAGATTTCATTTTAGACTTAAAACCCATGGTATGAAAAGCTTCTACTGACAGAATGTTCAGGTAAAATAGTATTTCTATATCAGTATGTTTGAGTCCAGTAATTTCTTGAAAAAATTTATTTTATTGTATTTTTTTTTTTTCGTTCACACTAACAAGGCTTGTCTGTGTATTTCAACCATAACACTATTAATAAGACATGAGTGACCCACTGACATGTTCTCTCACTATCATCAACACACAGTTTAATTGGACTCTGTCCCACACAAGGGTCCTACTGCTACAAACAGAGAGATGGACTAACACATTGTTTGTTTTGGGAAAAAAAGGTAAAATAAGGGTAAAATTCAGTTTTTTAAGAAATTGAAATTCAATGCAAGGCCCAGCAAAAAACATATCAGGCAACCGACTTGGAATAGTGACAGTAACCACAATATTGTTACTGTCTAGACCTAGACCTGAGTAACAGCACAAGAACAGAAGTAATTCAAACCTAAGATGGATACAGTACCTAGCCGGTAATGGAGCACGGTGTGTATTGTCCTAGAGAAGCTTTTGAAAAACTAAAGTAGTAGAAACAGTGTCAAAGGCAACAGAGAGAAAGTAAGGGACTTTCTTTTCCAAGAGCTCTTCATCTCAGACAGGTGACATCACATAAAATATAATAACCAAAATGAATCTGTCAGTACATTTCAAGGTGTTACTCTGTTGAACTGGTAGGTTGCACAGCTGTAGGTTTCACTTGATGACACCAAATGTATTCACAGACTTTGCTATGACACTCAAAATTGAGCTCTGGTGCTCTGGTCCAACTTGACTGAAGTCGACCTGTGGGAAATACAGTTCACTGGACATGATTTGGAAAGCCATACACCTGTCTGTATAAGGTCCTACAGTTATTTAAACTCAATTCTATCCTATTTTATTTGTATAACGCCAAATCACAACAAAAGTCATCTCAAGGCACTTTACAGTTTAAGGTTTAAGGCCTTACAAACTATAATTATTTAATATATAAAAAATTATATAGAAAACCCAACAATCCCATTTGAGCAAGCTTTAGGCAACAGTGGAGAGGAAAAACTCCAGAAACTTCAAGAAACCTCCAGCAGAACCAGGTTCAGGGTGAGGGGCCTTCTGCCTTGACCAGTTAGGGTGATTTGAAAGAGGAGAGAGAAAAGAACTGCAGCCAATGCTAAGTCATCTAGGTAAGAATGTGATTAGACATAATGTCTTTGGACATCCATTTTTAGGAACAAACAAAATAACATCTCTCTTGGCTGAAATTAGGAGAAGGAAATTGGAGGACATCCAGGCATTTATGTCTTTTAAGCATGCTTGAAGTTTGATTAATTGATTAGTTTCTTCTGGTTTAACAGATAAATAAACCTGGTTATCATCTGCATAGCAATGAAAATTTGTAGAGTGTTTTCTAATAATATTGCTTAAGGGGGACATATAGAAAGTGAAAAGAATCGAACAAAACCTTGTGGAACTCCGTAACTAACTTTTGTGCATGGAAGACTCATCATTAACGTGTACAAACTAAAATCTATCTGAGATAGATAGATACATCAATAGATACAATTTAAACCACTTTAGTGCTGTTCCTTTAACCACAATGACATGTTCCAGTCTGTGTTATAAAATTTTGTGATCTATAGTGTCGAATGCAGCACTAAGATCTAACAAGACGAGTATAGAGAGTAGTCCATTGTCTGATGCTAATGGAAGTTTGTTAGTAACCTCTGTTGTGCTGTAGTGCTGTTTCTGTTAATCCTGATTCAAAATCTTCATACAAGTTATTCTTGCGCAGGTGATCAAATAATTGCTTTAAAATGACCTTTTCAAGAATTTTATTTTTATTTAATAAAATATTAATTTGTTAAAACCCCTGAGCCAAGAGTGGGCTTTTTGCGTAGAGGTTTGATTACAGTAACCTCAAAAGGCTTTTTAGTAAGGACAGATTGATCTGATGTAATATGGACGTGCTGATCAAAGGTAAGACAGCTTTGAGGAGTCTAGTTGGGATGGGATCTAAGAGACATGTTGTCTAAATTTGTCAACAGTATTTTCACATAAACACCTACTGTAGTGAATCTTATCCGTAGTTGTAGTAAATTCTGGTACTGTAAATTCAAATGTAATTAAAAAATAGTCAGATAAAAGAGGGTTTTGGGGGAAAACTGATAGAAACAGTTAACTGATCAATTTCAACACCGTATGTCAGAAAAAGATCAAGGGTGTGGTTAAAACAGTGAGTGGGTTTATTTACATTTTGGGTGAAACCAATGGAGTCTAATAGTGAATTAAATGCAGTGTTGAGGCACTTATCATCAACATCTACATGGATATTAAAGTCACCCACTATAATGACTTTATCTGCACTAAGAACTAAATGAGATGGAAAGTCTGAGAATTCAGGACAAAAGTCAGAGTAAGGGACAGGAGGATGGTACACAATAACAAACAGAACTGGTTTTTGACTTTGAGGAGCAGCAGCTGGTTGAGCCAATGAGTGTTTTTGTAGAGTGTAACTGCTGTTAATGTGTAACAGTACATGTCCGAGCACAAACCGAGCCATAAAGGCCAAGGAATTGTCTGTAGACCTCAGAGACAGGATTCTATCAAGGCATAGATGTAGGGAAGAGTATAGAAAAAATTCTGTAACATTGGAGGTCCCATAAAGCAGAGTGGCCTTCATCATCCATGAGTGGAAGACGTTTGAAACCACCAGGACTCTACCTAGAGTAGGCCGACTGGCCAAACTGAGCAACCAAGAGAGAAGGGCTTTAGTCAGGGAGGTGACCAAGAACCAGATGGTCCTTCTGAAAGCTTTTCAGCATTTCTCTGTGAAAAAGGGAGAATGTTTCAGAAAAACAAAACAACAACTCTGGCTATGCAACAACTCTGTGAATGTCCTTGAGTGGTCCAGCCACAGCCCAGACTTGAACTTGATCGAACGTCTTTTGCTTGACTTGCAATAAGTCCATTAAAATAAAGGGATTCCTTCATCTGAAACAGTTATCGGACATCAGGTAGGGATAACAGTCAGGAAAATATAACAGAATATGATGGAAAAATTAGAAAATCCTTTTCTTTAAATCCTGATCATAGCCTTATTGTTATATAGTTATTTTTGGAGAATCTGGTTGATATAGCCATTTTAAAACAACAGCCATTTTAAACAACAACATTAATCTAATTCTGGATTATTCTGTATGTGGTTCATGGTGATCTGCCAATCACAGGATTGGTGATTTGATTCCCGGCTGCCACGTCACATGCCAAAGTGTCCTTGGGCAAGATACTGAACCCCAAGTTGCCCCTGGTGAGTCAGATCAGCTGCATAGCAGCTCTGCCATCGGTGTGTGATTGGGTGAATGAGACGCAATGTAAAGCACTTTGAATACCAGCTAGGTAGAAAAGCGCTATATAAGTGCAGAACATTTACCATTTGTAGTTTAGGCTGATGAACCCAGCCAGAACACAGGGCTAAAAGGCACAGGGGCCTGCAGTTGAACCCAAGAAGCAACATTAACACTGAGCAAGCACAGGCTTTGCCCGGTAAATTTACAGCAGGTTATTAAATAAGAGGAGGTGCATACCTTAGGGTCAGGGTGGCGACTGATGATGATGTGGACTGGACCTGGTGTGCACTGGCTCAGGACTGTGTAGACGTCATTGAGCGCCATGTTGTAAACCACAGTATCGTTGATCTCCATGATCTCATCCCCACACCTAAATGTAGAGAGAATAAGTTCAGAAGAGAAAGGAAACATGAGAAACTCAGCTGTATACTGGCATAAATGATGTCAAGCATATTGTATAGTATAATGTGAACACATACAGTTCTTTTTTTTCTGTACTATTCACATTCTATTACATCCATGTTATAACAGTTGGCAATTTAGAACTCTCTAATTGTCTCTTTGTCTACATCTCTCCTTACCGCAATCTACCATCCATGTGTGCTACGGATCCAGGAGATAAAGTGTGGATGTAGATCCCAGGGCATCCGTCACCAGAAGGAACACAGCACAGTCCAATACCCAGACCAACCCCTGCCTCTTTGAAATCACAAATGAAGCTTTATTATCATTACAACATTAATTCAAAAAACTCTTAGTACACACTAAAAAAGTACAGGTAAAACAGTCTCTAAGGAAACTAACACATGCTTAAATGTCATTTTTTGCACAACTACTCCTTTAGTCCCCTAAATATTAAAGATTCTGTTTATAAACAGATGAATCTCATTACTACCTCAGAACTGTAAGAGGCAATGTTTGGTGTATGAAACTAGACTAGACTTCACTGACTAATCAGCTGTCAGAATTGTGAACCACAGTGTTGCTGCTGTCCTCAGAGGCTGACCTTTCTGCAGGACGATCTCCATCATGACACGGTCTCTGGGTTTAACAGGCTCGCCCGAGATGCTCAGCGTGTTACTGTAGGTGTTCAGGCAGTTGTAGTCTCCCATGTCAGCGCTGACCCTGGCCATGCCTGTAGTGGAGCTGAGGGAGCGCGACCTGCACAGCTGAGCTACCTGCACCTGACCACACAGTGCCCCCACACGTAGGCTGGTCCTCACCACCAGAGTCAGCAGGCCCTTCTTGATTTGCTGTATTTTAAAACACATTTCATAGTTCATGTCAACGCTGCATACTTGTAGAAATGTTGGCTGGATGAAAGTAGTCTGGGATGTTTTGGTGTTGTGTCAGACTTCTTTTTTTATGGTACTTCTATACTTAGTTTCCTGCTTTGGACATAGCTTATTAATGCCCACGCGAACTCTGTAAGTTCAATTCAATTCAATTTCATTTGTATAGCGCTTTTAACAATTGTCATTGTTGCAAAGCAGCTTTACACAACCAAAGTAACTATGGACGTTTACATGAACAGTGAGTAAGTAATTTTGTTAAAGAAATTTAAGCAGTTTAATTCTATTTAAACCCGAATCCAATCCACATTGAATCTCACACATTTTGTGTCTCTATTGATTCCTTTCACCTTGATTTTCTGTTCACTTCACCTGGTAAAGGCTAAACCTCTCTTCAGAGTCTTACTAATTACACACCTCTGAGCTGAGACGAAGTATTTTCCTTACTTTGAACTTGTGCAGAGCTTCATCATGAGTCAGGCCATGTAGTGACTCTCCGTTCAGTTCCAGGATCTCATCACCTGTGCAGACACAGAAACAGATTTTGTCACTTTACAGCTTGAGAAAATCAGCTTTACACTGACACTGCTGTGTTTTAAATCTAATGCCATTTTTAATCAAAATCTAAATCTAATATAAAACTTGACTTCAGCAAAAAGTGATAATTGTATTTTTTGAAACAATGGATGACCTTGCTCCAGTGAAGTGCCACATCGTTATTTCAATCTAGAGTAACTCATTGTGTGATTTTGAATATTTAAAGAATTTTATCCTTGATGGATGGTAGCGTCCAACAACACTGCATTCAGATATTGGATGGTTTTAGTGCCTTTAGTGACTTTAAATATATTTCCTTCTGTATTTTTGTTCTGCAGCTAATAAAAGTACAGTATAGCTGGGACAAGTCACTTTTACATTCTTCAAAAATGCCAGGGAAAAAAACAGTTTGTACATAAGCTTTCATATTCCAATTTCTCCTCACCCTCCTGCAGCCTTCCATCAGCAGCTGCTGCCCCTCCAGGGAAAATGGTCTTGACATAGATGCCCATTGGTCCATACATGCTGTCCCTCCCTCCCACTATACTGAAGCCCAGACCCTTGAAGCAGCAGCAGAAACAATATTAACACCAGTAGCATCAGCATTAACATCTGTTTTTTTAGTAGTACAATCATTGATTTAGTCAGAATTAAAATCAAAAGAACAACATAAAAAGCGATAGCTGAAGGAGTGTGCTCAGACCATGTGAAGATGTTTAAGAGCAAACCATGTGTGGAGATGTAGTTAACAGCTCTGAAAAAACCTGCCTTTCCGTGGCCCTTCATCAGTACAATGTTACAGATGATAAAAGCTTGAACGTTGCTACAGGAGTGAACCAGCTGGGCAGAGCTGAGAGAGCGGGAAGGACGATGCACGGGCTGAACAGAAGAGAAGTGGAGAAGGAGTAAAAAAGACACACATTGCAGTTTACTTTTGCCATTTGCTGCTGGCTAAGTGATACGATTTTGTTGCTGACATGATCAAATTTTTAAAAACATTTGTTTCTCGTCAAAGTATTTTTGAAAAGTATCAGTAATTCATGTCCTTTCACTGTTTCTATTTTCATAATGATGTTTCTCACTGGGTAACTGGTTTTCACTTCAGACTTTTTTTGTTTTTCTGACATTGTAAAATCTAACAAACTATTCTATATTGATTTATATAAGACAAGGCAATACATTCAGTAAATTGCAATCCTCAAAATCACATTAATTAGCTAATGTCAAAAGATCTGGTTCAGTTGTAATGTCAGATAGCCTGAAATACCTGTGCAGTGGTCTGAGGAAACTCCAGCTGCTGGGACAGAGACTTTCTGTTTCCATATAAACCACCATGGGAATGACTAGTGTTCAGCTCAGGGGTCTTCATGATAATGCTGTCCAGATCCCCAATCCAGTAAGGATGAACACCTGCTTTTAGATACAGTATTATCAGAAAATGAACAAGATGAAAATGAATTTCTCTTTCTTTGGGGTGGCAGTAACTCATTTGATAGAGCAGATGTCTCCAAACCTTCGTGTTCGTGTTTGATTTCCAGTTCTTCCTGGCTACGTGCGAAGACACCAAAACCCTGTAGTAGCACCAATATGTACTACAGCTGTCCAACCACAATTTCCCCACAAAATATGTCATTATTATTATTATTTTTGTTGTGGTTGATGTTGTTGTTGTATTTAATACCACACAGCATGACCAGCATAATACAAACAATTATACATCTAATTACACTGTATACCAAAGCTACTACCTCACTACTTTACTTTAAATGTTTGGTGGTCAAGAGTATTACCAAATATAATGTGCCTAAA
This sequence comes from Anabas testudineus, assembly GCF_900324465.2. Lineage (NCBI taxonomy): Eukaryota > Metazoa > Chordata > Actinopteri > Anabantiformes > Anabantidae > Anabas > Anabas testudineus. The sequence goes on along the minus strand of NC_046612.1, from coordinate 27,010,784 downwards.
ATAATAACACAAAAAGATTCTGAACTTATGTCTTAATGTCTTTATTGATTTGACTATTGGCTATTGGCTGTCACTGTTTCTTTGCCTCATTAAAGAGTGTTTATTGTGCCCTTAGGGTCATTTTGACTGGCCACCCACTAGAGATTTGCGGTACACTGGTGAATTTCTAAAGTCCTTGACATCACTTTGTAATCCTTTCTACCTTAATGTAAATCAACAATTCTTTTGGCGAGGCATGGCTCACTATTTCTTCTTGTGTGGAGCAAACTCAAAAATTTTGAGTGTTTTTTGTCAGTCAAAGTAGCTCTAGTCCACACCTTCAAAATTATTTTCTTCCAGGTATGCTAATGCCTGACTCCTGTTAACTTTTTTTGTGATTACAAGGGGTCGCATTCTTTTTTCACTAACACTATGATGTTTTTATGGTTGTTCTCAATGAAGACATGAAAGATCAGAATTCATTTTTTGTGTTATTATTTTAGGCAGATTATTTTTACACATTATTATTATTTGTTAATACTCTTGACTTAAAGATCAGAGCACATTTTATGACAAATTAATGCAGAAAACTATGAAATTCTAAAAGGTTCACATACTTTTCAGAGCTATTACAACTGCAAAGATTGCTCCACACTGGGTCTTCTCACACTCATGCTCATTTGACACAATGGAGCCTTCAGTACTGCACTGCTCTACATCTTAGGAATTCTTTTTTACACAACATTCGTAGCACTGATCCATTACCCCTAATTTAATCACCCATGATGACACCTTTATTGTTTATGATCTCTGACTCCAATTTTAGGTAATTATTTCTCGTATTAAAAGCTGAATGATACCCACTAGTTGAATTGGAGCGTGTCCTAGCGCTGGCCATCTGTCCTGGTGGACTCTGCTTAGTTTTCTCTGTTTCCCAGCATCTCTCTTCATTTACCTCTGGGATGGGTAACTGCACACATCCACACAAAAACACACACACACACACAAGCATACACACATATACACACACAGGTCAAAAGGACTCATAAAAATAAAGATCCAAAGTTTCGGACAAACATTTTGTGTTAGTAAAAATGCAAACAAGCATAATAACCTTTTTTTAAAAAAAGATTAATTTACCTTCAGATGGTTGTTATTTGCCATAATATCTTCATCTGTGTATGAAGACATCAATAAAGAATCAGGTGGGGAAATGAGAGCCAGATGCTGTGGGCTTGTAGTTAGACTGTGTGAATGAAGGATTTCTTCACATGTGGAAATGTCCTAAAGTACAAAACACACCAGCATGAGACACACAAACTGCTTGTCCATCCCAGCAGCTGATTGATTGAGCTGGTCAGGAAGCTGCACCAAAGACAGATCATATCTTTACAATTTATTTTACCTTTACCTCATTTATTAATTCATAAAGTCCTCTCTGTACTAAATGCACATGGACAATCATTCTTAGATTATTGTGTCTACTGAGGTTATAAATCCAGTTTATCAGCACAAGCGTACAATGAAACTGTACAATAAAGTCACAAAGTATATTTTGGTCTAATATTGTGAATAGAGTAGACTAGGTAGGTAGTAGAAGAGGGTATAGTATAATATGCCAGTGCAACATAACAGAGAGAGAAGAAAGAAAAGTGAGACAATCAGCTAAACCCAACTGTTATATATTAGACATTCTTTCCTACTGCACTTTCTCTTCCATTTCGCCAGCCTCTTAAAAGTGACTTAAAATGACTTGGCAGGAGGATAAGGTGTTACACTGTCCACCAGGAAAGCAACCAGTGTACCAAATCCTAAAATATACCCTCATATAAAGCCCTGGTGCCATTCAGGGGCAATGAAAACACACTCCTGTTCCTTCTTCTTCACTGTATACAGCTATTACCTAACTGAATCTGTTTTCTTACCACAGCATTTTATATTCTTAATACTTTACCAAGGACCTGAAAATTACATAACTTTACTCTGAATTTCCATGAGTGAGATTCCCAAACTTTTCTATGTCCCTGCTTAGTCCATTAAATCAGAACATATCAACTTCTTTCACTCTCACAGTCTGGATTTCAGATTTTCTGGACTCCATGTCATGTCTTAAAATCTGTTTTGTTGACTAAATTCAAATTCTTATTTTGTCCATGGAACTTTTTGTCTGAATGTGTGTAGGAAGACTGGGAATGGATTGCAGCATGAGAAAAATTCCACGCCTACTTGAAGACTTACAGTAGCTAAACTGTCAGTGTTCTCAACAGTCTCTGGATGCTTTGTCTAGTTATGTAGGCTAATCTGATCTTTTTGTCTTTTGGCCTGTGGGTTGACACAGTAGATCATGGTCTATGCCACTGATAATTAAGAAATGTATTTTGATTTGTTATTCTATATAAGTCAAGATATGATCTATACATTGTATTTAAATTCAATCTGACTTTCAATTAGCACATTGTACAGGTGAGTACTAGAAATACTGAAGCTAATACACAGCTTTACTATTTTTCACTATAATTATGTGTGTAAATGAGACTTTCATCCACATAAAGAGTATTGGCTAAGATGGTATTGTTTCATGTAGAAAAAATTTACACAAACAATAGACGTTGTTAATGTTACCATTAACAAGACCACAATCTTTCTCCAACATTAACGAAAGTGTGTTTGTGAATCCAGGACTTGGGCTGCTGGCTTGACTGTCTCTTAATTTAATCTATCCTAAATACCTTTAAGCATGCCCTGCATAGCCTCAACAAAAATATCTTATTAACCTTATAAAGCTTTAGAATTTCTTTTGAAAAACTATTTACAGGACACAAACCGATGAAAAAAAAATATTCAACATTGTGTGCCGCAGACTTTTCAAAATTCAGTCCCTGATATGTATCAATCTTATAATGTAACAACCTCTATAACTATAAATCTAAGCAAAATGCAAAAATCCTGCATACTAGGAGAGAATGATCTTTTTTAAGCATTATTAAAAGAGGAACAAATACAATAGTCCACTTTGTGTGCCATCTGCTATTACCTCACTATAGGTTTTAATGTGAATGCTCCTCATTCCCTCCCCCTCCATCCAAGCACTGCCATTTAGAAGCTGTCCGTTAAAGGGTGCCAGCTTGTCTGGGCTCAGGAAGCTGCAGCCTCTGAAGAGAAAACACACAGACACAGCTGAAAACCAAGAAGTCCAAAAGTCATCTTCAAAAACTGGATGACTCATTCAAACATACACATCACTAGAGCTAGCTGATACAGGATTCATGCCCAGACTATCTAAAAGTCAAATAGATTTGGTCTTTTAAACTAAAAACCACATTGCAGCAAGTGTTTTCTGATGTAACAGATTATTATTTGCAGTGCTAGTGGAGCATTGTGTGTGTAATGTTCCTCTGATGGTCAGTTTAGGTTTTATCCTACATATGTATTCACAGGGGCTTCACAAAACAAACTCCTGTAACTACTTTCATGTTTTCTAACACTGGGAGCTAGTAGTAATAATGCACAATAAAATGCAGAAATGTCAGTAAAGGCAGCAGCGTAGAACCAAAAACTAGCAAACATGGATGTAGCAATGCACAATATAAAATATTGTTTTTAAAATAAGTTTTTTAAAAATAGACACTGAGGAGGGACAGTCACTCAGCTAAATGTGTTTTTGTGGATATCCCTAAAGCTCTATGGGACACTGTGTCCCTAGTTATTTTAGCACACTGGAGATACACTGCAGTCAAGTAGAATCCACTACTCCTTGTTACCAAACTTAAAATGTGTTAGTAAATGCAATGCTCAAAATACCAGATTAATGTCAAAGTAAAAATGGGTTTCAACAAAGTAATGTCAATTAAATAAAAGTATGTAAGGTGAAATCAGTGTTTGGATTAATATCCACCTCCATGCAGGTCAGTATTTAGAAGATGCACCTTTGGCTGCAAACACAGCATGGAGTCTGTGTGGATAGGTCTCAATTAGACTTGCACATCTAGGCACTGGAATTTTATGCAATTTTTCTTTGCAACCGTTGTCGTATGTACAGTTTCTCCTATCTCAGTTGCTGAAGCTTGTAACTTCCTCAGAGTAGTCATCAGTTTGTTAGTGTCCTTTCCCCTTCTCCTTCTTGCACGGTCACTCAGTTTGTGTGGACGGTCTGTTCTAGGCAGATTTAGACACGTGCCATATTCCTTTCATTTCTTGGTGATATTTTTCACTGAACTCTGGGGGATGTTCAGTGCTGTGGACATTTTTTTGTATCCATCCCCTGACTTATGCTTTTCAATGACCTGGTCTTTGAGTTACTGAAAGTGTTATTTTGTCTTCATGGTGTAGTTTTAGCCAAAAAACCATGATTAAACAGTGACTGGACCTTTCAGACACAAGTGTCTTTATACTTTTATCACTTGAGACGCATTCACTGCACTCAGGTGATCCCCATTTCACTAACTGTGGGACTACTAGTACCAAATATTTGGACTTCTGTTGGATTAGGTCAGTCATTTTAAAGGTGGTGAATATTAATGCAAACACATTATTTGTAGAAACCTGTTTTCACTATGACATTAAAAACCTATTTATTTGGCAACTTTTATTGACCGTGATTGATTTATAATGTCAATAAAAGGGTGAAACATCCAACGGTGTGAATACTTTCTTATAGGTACTGTATATCCATACCCTAACTGCTGTGGAGTATGAAATTTCTTTCTTGTGCACAATTTTCCAGCATTTGCCTTTGCATTTAGAGTTAGTATTGTTTTTTATTACCTGTGTAGGTTTCCTCCATTCCTCCCTGACTCCACATTTGTCTGGGCACTGTTATCAGCAATTTGTGGTCCACACACCTCCTCAGTGGGCCCTGTGGCTACACACATCTTCCAGATACTACTTTCCTATAACAACACACAAATATACATACACACACACACATTGAACAAGTATAAGGAAACCTCTACATTAGTAGCTACAGAGCAAGAGTGATGTGAAAGCCTAGAAAAGAAGAAAAAAAAAAAAACAGCATGAAGGCTTTATACATGCATGAATTGTGCTGTAGTGTGGGAGGTTAGGTTTATGCGGCGAAGCCATATATGACCCTAAAGGGAACAGTATGTGACCAGATTGTTAAATGATATAACACAGACTCTTTCGAACAACACAACTCTTGCCCTTACAGACTTGATATAATGATCCTCTGTTGGACTGTAAAGAATTTGACCAAATTACACATATATAAAATTGTTTCTGTCTAGAAGGTGATTAAGAATGACTGATGCTCAACCTGGCATGAATTTGCCCCAATGGAAAACACTGCTCCATTAAATTGTCGTTGAGCTCAGCTTCAGTTAGGATTGTTTAGCAGCCTATTTGCTATTAGCAGTAACATATTAATCAGGATTGTATAGTTGTAGAGATTGTTTGGACTATCAAACTGAAATACAGAACCATTAGCTGGATTGGCCGAACCCGAATAATATGGCTGAAAACATTATGAATGTTACCATGCTCACATATTAAGTTAAGATTCGTAGTGACCATTGTAAACTAGATCCACAGTTTCGCCACTCAAAGCACCACTGTGACAGAGGTTGCAGCATCTTTTGTTGTTCAAAATAGCAGGCAATTGCCTCAATCTGCATTCATTAAAGATTGTAGTTAGATTGGCTAACTAAAGATCAAAATTTGCAGCAGATACAGGAAACCTGAAAAACGTTCTGACTAGTGAGCACAATCAAAAACAATGGTAGTTTAAAACTACTACTACTCTATAGTATCTGGAAGTTGAGTTATGGTAACTGGACTTCCTTCTTGTTAGGTTGAAATGTTTTGCTACTCATCCAGTAGTTTCTTCGTCTTCGTTTCTTAGTCTGAAGCTAGTTAGAGCCCACAAATTTGTACTCCAGGTCTGGTTTCACTTCACCCATTGGCCTGCATTGGCTTATTAGGTGAAGATACACTAAGAATGAGTCCCTCTCACACCCATAGTCAGCAGCATTAACTCGCTATCTTACATTTCCAAATACCTGGCCACTGTTGGCTCCACTAGTTGGACCCATGGAACATCAAGTCATGTGATGTTCCATGGGTCTCTCATCTTAGCACAGAGAGACCCAGGGACCTGAAACTGGATACTAATGAAGCCATGGTATCCTTTGATATCACTTCCCTTTTCATGAGCAACCCCACTACAGATGCCTTAACATCTATAAAGAAAAGACTGGATGACGACCACTCACTTATCACAAAAAGCAATCTTAGCCCAGACCAGATCTGTTTGCTCCTGGACCTGTGCCTTAACACCACCTACTTCACGTACAGAGATGACAAACAAAGACATGGCTGTGCCATTGGTTCTCCAGTGCCACCCATTGTAGCCAACCTATATATGAAAGAAGTGGAGAAGAAAGCTCTCAACTCCTAAAACGTTTGAACCTAACAAGAAGGAAGTCCAGTTGCCATGACTCAACTTCCAGATAACTTTACCTGGACGTCTGAGAATCTTCACCAACATACTCTATAGTAGTTACTTATTTTCAGTAGGTATAGTGAGGATTGAACCCTGTTTGAGACTGGGGCCATGTGTTATTAGGCTAAACTGCTAAAACTGCACAGGACAAACACAGTCTTTGTTTGAATGCTTGACATTCAGGCCAGCCACAGCACTTAGTCTACCACACCAACACAAGGCATGTGATCGTGATTATCATTACATTTGGACAAAAAACACACCCACTGGTCCATACAGTAGCAAAGTGGGAGCATGTTGTCCACATAGTAATACATCTGAAAGTCTAATGTCATCCTTGTATTATAATTTTAAAATAATGCATCAGAATGTCACTGTTGTTCTAAAACTTTCTACTGTGGAATGCATGGAAACACATATTTAACAGTGACTAAGAACTGTGAATTATTATCTGACTAATCTCATAATGGCAGGCTATGGAAGCAGCCTCTGTGATCATGAGTAAGTGTGGCAGATTGATTCTGCTACATTTCTAAACACGCCTGTGTCACGTCATCATTACAGGACATCAGAACTAGTTTCTCTAAGATACTTCTGATCACATTTGAATGAAATGTATGCAGCAGTTTTTCTGAATGGCCACAAGGAAAATCAAGTGAAAAGGCAGAAGTGATAAACAGGGGCCGACAGAGACAGAGACAGCTGAAGGTGTTGATTAGGCACTTTACAAAATGTAAACTGTCAAAAACACACAACACAAATCTGTGAAAGTTTCTATAACAAAAAGAGAACATGTAATCAAATTTGTTAATCAGTGTGTTGGTAATGTATTCAATTGTGTACCATAAGCTAATATTACTCCTCAGCTGACTGAGGTAGGGATGTCATCCTAAGTTAAGTATTTTTAGTATAAAACTCCTTCTTCAGACTTTCAGTCAAAGGTAAGTAACAAAATAAGGAAGTTTGTACATATTGCACACAATGTATTAATGTAACTAATTTGCTGAAGCCAAATTAACTAATACATATTTGTACAGATGAAAAACTGTCGATTTCAGCTCACATTGCTATTGTAAAAACAACCTTTTAGAGGGATCTCTTAAAGTTTTGTATGAAAAGGAGGAAAACCTGTTTCAGTGTTCAGTGATACCAGACTGTTGGTTTAAGACACACTTGTGTACCACATCTCTTTAGTACTTTCAAAAGCTGAGTCGTACCTGTATTGTGTGAGCCTGTAGCCTTGCAAAAGTCTTCTAGTTACTCTGTTGACACAGTCTAGAGATTAATCAGAATATAATAAGGGAATAGTGGGGACTATGAATAACTGCATTTATTTGAACTCATTGATTAGTTTTTTAGTTATTTCAGTTTCACTGACTGACTAACCACTGCTACAGACAGCCATGTCACTATAGCAGGCATAATATAGAAATCAATTAATAAAACAACAAAAATTTGATAGCTTGCTGGGTAGAACTGAAAAGCAGTCATACCTTGATGCTGAAGGACCTCCTTACGCTCCTTTTATTTTCTCTGAGAATTGTGGTCTGATTATTGGCCTCACTGCCTCCTCTTTTCTCCAGGTTTGAATGCTGAGTCGTCTTCCATTGTCCATTCTCTGTAGCTCTGTACCCAGTTTGATCCCTAGTAGTCGCATCTGTCTTCCAGGTTGGACTCCATGTCCGGCACCCATCTGACCTTTCCTCAGCATGCCTTTCTTCTAGACACTCGTCATTAGTCTTAGAGTGACACAGGATAAGGGACCTGGACAGAGTGAGTGGAGGTCAGTTTGAGGCATTAAATTACTTATATGGTAAGCACGTGAGACTGGAAAGACTGGAACAATGCTGCCTTAAAGGTTCATGCTGAAAATTGAAAGGTCCTTGGTGTTTGTACCTGGAGAGCATGGCCAACTTCTTGGAGCAGTGGCTGTGGCTGTTGGCTGGGTTATTGTTGCTGCTTTTTCCTTGGTCCCTGCGTCTCCTCTCCATCCTCCTAGCAGCCGCTGTGCTGGCTTTTCTTCTCTGGTGGGAGTATCTCTGAGGCATGGCTGCGAGTGTGTGTGTATGTGTGTGTGCTGAGAGCTCAGGAACCAACACACTCTTCCCAGTCGACCCGAAGCCTAATGGAGAGGGACGCTCTAGAGGGCAATTAGAAAATTGAGTTAGGGCAGTCTGACTGCATCAGTGTGTGTAAGTGTTCTGAGAAACTGCTCGGGCAATTGTGGAGAATAGCAGAGATAAAAGTGCTTTTCTTTCCCTGCTTTAAAGAAAATTCTAAATTTTCCTCGGTTCTCATGACTGCAGTTTAGTCAGACTAGTGTTGGGAGAAATACACTGTTTCTCCACACAAAGAGAAAAAGCCACCACCGAGGTAGCAGAAGCTAACTCTCAGCTCAATCTATGTTTTAATGTCCATACTATGTAAGAACAGATAATGCTGTTAGCCTGGGTCTACTGGTCCCATTAATGGGATTTAGTGAATGATGGTCTTCACATGTCTTCACACTCCAGAGAGCACTATTAGATGGCCCTAGGATGCATTATACATGCTTGCATAGATGGCCTCTCTCAATTGCCATGAACACTTAGTAAACAATGTGCTGATGCTCTTCAACTGAAACTCATAATGCTGTTGGCCTGACATCATTATCTAGCTACCTTCTCTCCCAGCCCCCTCACACTCAGATCCTGGCTCAGGATGTTTTGAACACTTCTTCACATGGATGTCAAGCTGATGCTTCTGTGATCGGCAGGTATATGAGGCTTTAAAAAAGGGGTGCACATGTCTGTTTTCCGCCTCTTCTAGACATGCTAAGCTAATCTAAACAAATCAAATTATGATGATAATTATGCTAACCTATCAATAATTTTAATTTTATGTGTGTGTTGGTGTATTTTCATTATTGCAATGTTGCTGCAGCCTTCTAGATAAGGTGTTCCCAACCCTGATCTTCAAGGCCTATGTCATTTTAAATACATTTATGCACAGAACATTGACAGTGTATTTACAGTTTTATATTATTCTAATATTCTTCATATTACAGTTCTAGTACTCATGTGGGCTGTTGTCTTAAGACTGCAGTGCTCAGTGCAGCTGATACAGTGATGTGTCAGCCCACATACTGACTATGTGACTATCAAGACCTTCAGGTGGAATATAATAGACATCTTCAAACTGTCAACACTATAAAGTGCAGACTGCAAGGAAGCTTACTGAAGTCCATACCTGGTTATATCTACATCTCAACTACTAAAACAACTACAGTAATTCAAAAATAAATAGAAGTATAATAAAAAAAAGCCAAAATAGGCGAACAGATATCTTAATACTCAAATAATGTAATATAAATATGTAATGTGGTTAAAGAAAGACTTTAACCGGTGAATCCTGTGAATGTGTTAGTAATTATAGAGCATTAGTCTACTGTTGTGTTGGCCAGCTAGACAGGAAACAGAGACATGGATCTCTATGCTTGAGGCCTATAAGCTCCACAGTCTCCATCTCTTTCTCTTCCCCACTTGCTCCTTTCACAGACTGATAAGCTCTCAATTTGTATACCAGCACCTTGGGAACATTTCTAGTAGTAAGATGGAAATTATTGTGAGCAGGCCTCTATAAACCAACGATTGAAGCATATCAGAATATGTTTTTACATTTTTAAATACTTACTTATTTACTTAATAGTCATTATGTTACTTTTATGTTACATTATGTTTGTTTTCTGAATCTTTCACTTAGTACTGATGCCACTGGAATGTTTCCCACTATTACAGTGCTACATAGTAATGTATAGTAATGAACTGAAATCATTATTTTTTGCATTTTACGTAATCACAATGCTCAAACTATATGATTATTTACTGATTTCACATTGGTCTCAGACTTTTGGGGCCTATGTAGATGTGGACAAAATTGTTGGTATCCTCCTGTTAAAAAAGGAAAAACCCCAAATGGTCACTGAAATCACTTGAAACAGACAAAACTATCAATAAGTAGAAATTTACTCATGAAAATCAAACATTGCTTTTGAATTGTAGTTTAACAAGCTTCTAAAAACAAACTAATGAAACTTGCCTGGACAAAAATAATGGCACCCTTACTTTAATATTTTGTTGCACAAGCTTTTGAGGCAATTACAGCAAGCAAGCAATTGCTGTCCCACTCCTTGTGAATGGAATGTTTCCCACTATTGGGAGGAGCTGCAGCTGTCTGAGGTTTGAATGGTACTGGGTCACCGAGGACATTATTCTGAATGACAAAAAGAAGGCATTCAGATCAGGTGACAGAGAGGCAGCGAAGAAGGTTCACAGATTGCTGTCTGTCAGGATCAGGGAGGGAAAGGAGGCTTACAGGAGGAAACTGGAACAAAGCCTTCAGCATAACAACACCAGGGAGGTGCAGGCTGCAGGGCCAGATGGAATCAGCCTAATGGTGCTAAAGGCCTGTGCACCCCAGCTATGTAGTGTTCTAAAACATATTTTCAACCTGCATTTGGAGAGGGCTCCTCTTAGGTGGGAACAAGATGTGCTTAGTTCCCATGAATAAGAAGCCATCTCCCAGTGTCCTTTTGACTACAGATCAGTGGCCCTGATGTCACATATTAGGAAAGGTTTTTGAGAGGCTGATTCTGCAGTGCATCCGATCTCTGTTCAAACTCTCACTTGACCCCCTCTAATTTGGTTACCAACCCCAACTTAAATGTAGGATGGATAAGTCCATCCTACATTTGCACCTACACACACCTAGAGAGGCCTGGGGGTTATGTTTTTTTTGTCCTCCAGTGCATTTAATATCGTCCGTCCTGCACTGCTGGGAGAGAATTTAAAAAACGTGCAGGTTGACACTCCCCTGATTTTGTGGACCATAGACTAGCTCACCAACTGCCCACAGTATGTCCGCCTGTAGAACTGTGTGTCTGACACTGTGTTCTGTAGCACAGGTGCTCCACAGGGGACAGTTCAGTCTCCATTCCTCTTCACCCTGTACACCTCAGAATTCAGAAAAATTCCAGAATTTTTTATAAAGCTTATAGTTAGAGATGGATCAGGTGACTCTGAACCATCTCTTAGTTATGCTGATATAGGCTAGTCTGCTGGGGGACCTCTACTGATACACTGAGCTTTCTCCTCTATCAATTCAAATGCCATTTTTGTTAACTTTTTCTTATGGTCAACTCTTAATCTTTTTTATCAACTTTTCTTTGTGATGTTCTTTTAGATCCCCTCCCTGAACTGCCACCTTACTGTGGTGGAGGGGTTTGCGTGCCCGAATGACCCTAGGAGCTATGTTGCCGGGTGCTTAAGCCCCTGGTAGGGTCTCCCAAGGCAAACAGGTCCTAGGCGACGGGCCAGACTAAGAGCAGTTCATAAACCCCTTATGACGAGTGAAAAATCAAGGTCGGATACGTCGCCCGGATTGGCGTCACCGGGGCCCCACCCTGGAGCAAGGCCCGGGGTTGGGGCATGTAGACGAGCGCCTGGTGGCTGGGATCTCTCCCACGGGACCCGGCCGGGCGCAGCCAGAATGAGCGACGTGGGACCGCCTTCCCGTAGGCCCACCACCCGCAGGAAGGCGCATAAGGGGTCGGTGCAGTGTGGATTGGGTGGCAGCCGTGTGGAGGTGCCTCGACAACCTAATCCCTGGACAAATCTGGCAATTGGGACATGGAATGTCACCTCACTGGGTGGAAAGGAGCCTGAACTTGTGTTGGAGGTTGAGCGGTACCGGCTAGAGATAGTCGGGCTCACTTCCACACACAGTCTGGGCTCTGGAACACAACTCCTTGAGAGAGGTTGGACTCTCTTCTACTCTGGAGTTGCCCATGGTGAGAGGCGGCGGGCAGGGGTGGGCTTGCTTATAGCCCCCCAGCTCAGCTGCCATGTGTTGGAGTTTTCCCCGGTGGATGAGAGAGTTGTTTCCCTGCGCCTTCGGGTAGGGGATAGGTCTCTCACCGTTGTTTGTGCCTACGGGCCAAATAGTGGTGTAGAGTACCCAGCTTTCATAGGGTCTCTGGAAGGGGTACTGGAAGGTGCTCCGACTGGGGACTCTGTCGTCCTACTGGGGGATTTCAACGCCCACGTGGGCAATGACAGTGATACCTGGAGGGGCGTGATTGGGAGGAACGGCCTCCCTGATCTGATTTTGATTTTGTTATTGGACTTCTGTGCTAGTCACAGCTTGTCCATAACGAACACCATGTTCAAGCATAAGGGTGTCTGATGGGTATCGGCAGGCCAAACGTGCCGCAGCCCGCGCGGTCGCAGAGGCAAAAAACTCGGACCTGGGAAAAGTTCAGCGAGGCCATGGAGGAGGACTATCGTTCTGCCTCAAGGAAATTCTGGCAAACCGTCCGGCGCCTCAGAAGGGGAAAGCAGTTTCCTGCCAACACTGTTTACAGTGGAGGGGGGGAGTTGCTGACTTCGACTGGGGACGTTGTAGGACGGTGGAAGGAATACTTTGAGGTTCTCCTCAACCCCGTCGTCACGCCTTCTGTTGAGGAAGCAGAGGCTGGGGACTCGGAGGTTCATTCGTCCATTTCCCTGGTCGAAGTCACCGAGGTAGTCAGTAAGCTCCTCGGTGGCAAGGCACCAGGGGTGGATGAAATTCGCCCTGAGTACCTTAAGTCTCTGGATGTTGTAGGGCTGTCTTGGTTGACACGCCTTTGCAGCATCGCGTGGAGATCGGGGACAGTACCTCTGGACTGGCAGACCGGGGTGGTGGTTCCTCTTTTTAAAAAGGGGGACCGGAGGGTGTGTTCCAACTATAGGGGGATCACACTCCTCAGCCTCCCTGGGAAAGTCTATTCCAGAGTGCTGGAGAGGAGAATTAGGCCGCTAGTCGAACCTCGGATCCAGGAGGAACAATGCGGTTTTCGTCCTGGCCGTGGAACACTGGACCAGCTCCATACGCTTGCTAGGGTGCTCGAGGGTTCATGGGACTTCGCCCATCCAGTCTACATGTGTTTTGTGGACTTGGAGAAGGCGTTTGACCGTGTCCCTCGTGGCATCCTGTGGGGGGTACTCTGGGAATACGGGATTCGGGACCCTTTGTTAAGGGCCATTCGGTCCTTGTATGACCGCAGTAGGAGCTTGGTTCGCATTGCCGGTAGTAAGTCAGACTTGTTCCCGGTGCATGTTGGACTCCGACAGGGCTGCCCTTTGTCACCGATCCTGTTCATTACCTTTATGGACAGGATTTCTAGGCGCAGCCAGGGGTCGGAGGGAATCCGGTTTGGGAATCACAGGATTTCATCTCTGCTTTTTGCAGATAATGTTGTCCTGTTGGCCTCATCAGACCGGGACCTCCAGCAGGCACTGGGGCGGTTTGCAGCAGAGTGTGAAGGGGCTGGGATGAGAATCAGCACCTCCAAGTCCGAGGCCATGGTTCTCAACCGGAAAAAGGTGGCTTGCACCCTCCAGGTTGGGGGGGAGATCCTCCCTCAAGTGGAGGAGTTTAAGTATCTTGGGGTCTTGTTCACAAGTGAGGGAAATAGGGAGCGTGAGATTGACAGACGGATTGGTGCATCGGCTGCAGTAATGCGGTCGGTGTACCGGTCCGTCGTGGTGAAAAAGGAGCTGAGCCGAAAGGCAAAGCTCTCGATTTACCGGTCAGTCTACGTTCCTACCCTCACCTATGGTCATGAGCTTTGGGTCATGACCGAAAGGACAAGGTCGCGGATACAAGCGGCCGAAATGAGTTTCCTCCGCAGAGTGGCTGGGCGCACCCTTAGAGATAGGGTGAGGAGCTCAGTCACCCGGGAGGAGCTCGGAGTAGAGCCGCTGCTCCTCTGCATCGAGAGGGGCCAGTTGAGGTGGCTTGGGCATCTGTTTCGGATGCCCCCGGGACGCCTCGTAGGGGAGGTTTTCCGGTCCTGTCCCACCGGGAGGAGGCCCCGGGGAAGACCCAGGACACGTTGGAGGGACTATGTCTCTCGGCTGGCCTGGGAACGCCTCGGTGTCCCCCCAGAAGAGCTGGAGGAGGTGTCTAGGGAGAGGGAAGTCTGGGCATCTCTGCTTAAGCTGCTCCCCCCGCGACCCGGCCCCGGATAAGCGGATGAGAATGGATGGATGGATGGATGTTCTTTTAGATAAGAACTTGCAATAACTAGTCATCAGCCAGCAGCTTCTAAGCTGTTGGCATCTTTTTAGCAACAGATCAGCTCTCCCACTTAATTTCTTTAGAAATTGCTTCCACTAGTTATATTTATATCATCATTCCATTTTCATCCATCTTTACATATCCTGTGTATAAAGAAAATAAGAGTTTTTTGTATTGATGTTATATTATGATATTGGTGTAGATCTTTTCTGGTTATAGTTACTTTTCTTTCTGTCGGATTTGAGATCAACTGTAATAATAAATCAAAAACAATTTCCTTCTGAGATTACTAAAGTTTTCTGAATGTTGAAATTTGCAAATCATTTCATTCTGTTTTTATCTAAATTTTATCCAGAGTCCCAACTTTTTTTCAATTAGGGTTTTAAAAAATAAAGGTGAAAGAGGGGTAACAACTTTTTATAGGCATTGATGTAATACCATGTGACAGTAACAGTGTTTGGAACCAAGAGCCAGGAGGAAAAACTGGGGGTGGAGGAGAGTGTTTAGTGTGACTCAAGTTAAAAGGTGTGTTTCGAATTGAGGAATAGAGGCTGAATAAACAGTGTGACACTGTGTGTGTGTGTGTGTGTGTGTGTGTGTGTGTGTGTGTGTGTGTGTGTGTGTGTGTGTGTGTGTGTGTGTGTGAGAATTATATACATACATGTTCATTCAGTAAACACACTGTGCCTGTAGCATTGACATGGCAGGAACTTCAGACTAACAGAAACTGATTGAGAGAAAGCAGAGGGTGGGGTGTCTGTGTAGCTGAACAACGTGTGTGTTGTTTGGAGTTTTCACTGGGGATTTTTCCAGTCTGTGAGACGAAGCAGGACTCACACAGCACTTCCAAGAGAGCCACCTGAAGGGAAAACCTTTCAGTCCTGCTGCAAATGAAAACTTCACCGCTCTTACAAAGTGTGCCGTTGCAGACAGTATCTGTGAAGTTAGAACTGAACCGTACACGGCTGAACACTAAATGATCTTACACTCGTTCTGCTGTTGTGAGCGTGGTATGACAACTGGATGCTGTGTACGGCCATGTGGTCATATCTAAGTCTGGCTGTGGGGAAAGCAGAGAGGAAGCCATGCCCATCCACTGCTGGCCTCACTGGGCTATTTGTGCTCCAAAGGTCACGTTGGAATGGACATAAGCAATGTTATGTAATTTGTATTTCCTTAAAAGAGCTTTGTGTGCAATACATAAATCCATGAATCCACACACACACTTCAATTATTACACACATCCAGCCTTCAGGCCAACAAGTGTATCATCACTTCTGCAACTCATTTGGATAGTTGCACAATACTCACTCACACCAACCTCAGAGACTCTTACTTTCTCTTACTTTCAAGTTGGATTCCAGTTTGTATGTTTTGCATAATTATAAAAAAACAACAAACAAGCTTGTTATAACCCCTTAAGCACTAGTAGAGGAATGTCTACTCACCATAGTTGATCATAGTGTCTTTCAGCCAGGCATCCACAGATTCAATTGAGTCAGCAAAGGATTCACTCCAGACGCACAGTGAAGACGGGGTCAAAAGCAATGTATCATTCAGAGCATTGATCCCTCGCTGTGATCCATCTGGAGTAATGTGCCTCTACCTCTTCTACTCCTTCGTCGTCCTCTCTGCCTTTCCTCCCCCTCTGTCTGGAGAAACACAACAGTGTGTCTCATTATGGCACAGCTCCCCAAAATCACTGCCCCTTTCCTGTGAGCCAACTCCAGAGAGGAAAAGACCGCACATACCGTGGCTGGGCCTGACCTCACACCTACTTTGCATCACACACTGGTTGTAGTCTTTTACAAGGATTTGTGAGTGTGTGTGAGCCCATAGTTTGTGTGTGCGTACAAACAGTATGATGTGAATAGATTCTCTGTGATTCACTCTAGTTTACATACCTGTATAAACACACACTCCTCATTTGAGTTTATGGACGTGTGTGTGAATGTAGTTTTCAGTCTGGGTCAGTCTTGTTTGAACTGCAGCACAGCACAATAAATACACAGACTGGAGTTGATTTGGATGGAGGCTGTGGATAGAGAGAACCACTGTGGTTGAACTCAGGTTTTGATGAGAAGTGAGGCCTATACGTGGTCTGCTAGGTGGTTACATACATGGAGGAATATCAAAATGTGAACTAGTTCCAGAAAAACAACAATCTTTAAAAAAAAGATGTCATGTAGCGGAAGCTGTCATATTTCAAATCAAATTCTACTATTAACTTACTCAAAGTTAGGCAGATACCTACCTACAGAGTCATCTTTTAATAACATGATCTCACCTGGGTCTATTTTTGTTCGAGTCTTTCACCCCCACACACACATCTGCATATTTCCTAAGACAAATATTTATGCATCCTGCCAAATAAGTCAGAGAGCCTGTGTGTGAAGTCATGTATTTTGTTGTGCTTCCCTCTAGTGGTTCGCCTGTGTCACTGTGGTTCCTCTGAACAGGCCTCCTTCAGTTTAGGGTTTAGTGTGTGGTGAGAAATTGCAGTTTGCAAAGATCTGATGTTTCCAGACATTCCAGTTTCTTCTAGGAGCAAATTATCAATGTTTAGCAACAGAGAACTGAGAACTGTTTAGTTAGACACACATATCTGTTTTTTTATCTAACAAAATACAAATAATACTTTTCAGTTTGTTACCTACAGTACGTGCATCATAAAACTTGTGTTCACTGACTACATCTTTGAAATTCCACACATTTTCTCACTCTAGTGAGTTTTGCCACTCTGATTCAAACACACTGCTTCACACTGTTTTAGAACTTACTACAACAAAACACAGCATTGCTGTAGCTGCTATTCCGCTAAGTTTACAGTTCCTATAAAAATGTATTACCTTTAATTTTTATTTTTATTATTGAAACATTTCAATCATTGTATTAGTTTGGCTGTTTTGACAGGATTTGTTAATGTCAAACTGAAAACAGATCTCTAGAATATTAAGTATAAATTAATTTGGAATATGAATCAAAATAATTACTACATACAGTTGCATTCAAGACTATTCAACCCTCAATGCAGTTCAAGAACAATTTAAATAGGTCATCACACTTAATGTAACAAGTGGTTCCTATCAATTAAACACAAAGTGCAAATTATAATGACCAGCAACATGGTTGCCTCTCCTGGATACCATAAATGCTGTGTCAGTCATTCAGCACAAGGAGTGCTTTTGTTTGTTCTCAGAGACAGGCAGGTAGTGAAAGAGAGGGGGTGTTTGCTGATTTTAACAAATGTAATAATGCAGTTGGATCAGCTGTTTCCATAGCCACTAGTATAGCTGCCATGGTATTAAGTGTTAATGAAGTTGGGGGGCATGGAGGTTCTGTGGTAGTGACACAGTTGTTGCATCATCGTTATTATGGTGTCAGATAAACATGCTATTTTACCACCATCCAATCCACTACTGCCATAACAATAGTTTTGAAAGTTTCACATGATGTCTCTAGGACATTGTGACTTGCTTTCTAGAGAAGCTTACACTGCTCCTATTGGGCGTATTGTTGTTGGATGTACAGAGCTGGATGTACTTTCTGAGGAAACTCAGGTCCTTCAACGTCTGCAGCACCATGCTGAGGATGTTTTCTGAGTCTGTGGTTCCAGTGTTATCTTTTATGCTGTGGTCTGCTGGGGCAGCAACATGAAGGTGGCAGACACTAACAGACTAAACAAACTGATTAGGAGGGCTGGCTCTGTTCTGGGGGTGGAGCTGGACCCTCTACATGTTGTAGCTGAGAGGAAGATGCTGTCCAAACTCAAATGGACAATCCCTCCCACCCACTACACAGTGTGTTGGTTGGACAGAGGAGCACGTTCAGCCAAAGGCTTATTAACATCAAGTGCTCCACAGAGCGCCACTGGAGTTCTTTTCTACCTGTGGCCATCAATCTCTGCAATTCCAACCAGGTGAAACAGAACAATTACATCAAAAAAACATCAAGCAAATTTAAAAGACATAAAGGTCTGGATGTCCTATAATTTTATATACTTGTGTATGTTTTCCATAAAGGTCTTACCCTTTTGGTATTTTATTTGATTTGGACCTAAACTGATTTCAATTGAACTCAAGTCTTATCAGCGACATCAGTGTCATAATATTGTATGATGGAAGATGTTCATTACACTTATTGAAACCTTTCTCATGCAATTTACCCATTGAGGCAAATGTGGTGATTTCTGACTTTATAATATTATTATTTGTAATATAGCTCCCTCTACTACACCATTGCCTACTACTGTTGCTTTTACATATTTAAACTTTAAGGGAAACGCCTTCTGTCAGTGCAAAACTAACATTATGATATGTTATGTCATTAGATATGCCTCTATAATCTCCAAAATAGACCTGCCATACCTCTCTCTCTCTGAGTGACACATATAGAGTAACACACTTTTATACCCTGCAGGCTGCAATGCACCTGTCTGTGGTAAGTCATGAGTGACTTACACGTAATTAGGAACTCATGGTACCAGGACCAGAAGACAAACACATTGCTCATATTTCAAAGGCATTACAAAGGTCAAATAATCACTTGAAATTTCATTTACTGTGAATTTTCCGTGATTTTCTGTGATTCAGTGACTAGTGTTAAGTTGACTAAAGTGTTGACTAAAGCAACATTAAAAGTTTAAAATATGTCACGTGGCTTGTAAACGTTGAGCTTTCTATTATGATGTAGGACTAAATGCGTCTTGTTTTGGCTGCCTCACTGGAGAAATGAACTCAACCACAGTGATCTAATACTGTAGCTCTGCTTCTGTACTGTGCTGTGTGAAGGAAATGAACCACACCTCATAGGGAAAAGAGGGTAAAAAACATCCTCAGTAAACAGCCTGAGGGCAGGAAACCCTCACTGTATTCTCTCTGGCCCTGACCTGAGAGCAGACACTAAAGGGATGGGCCTATATTTAAACAATAATACACTCCCATCCCTCTTACTGAACTCAGAACACAGTAGATATTGAACCCTCAGACAAGAACCTTGTTTCTTTCACTCTTTGATAAAGGATCTTCCCACTGAATGGTTAATGACCATATCTTGTAGTAACAAGCAGTTCCTCTTTTTGGTATCCTGTTTATCCACACTCAGGACAGAGTCACTGTATTTGCAGTTGGAGTCAACAGATGCCAAAGGTTGATATGTTTCCAGTATTAGTATTCGGTGTGGGGATTAGGGTCTTAAACCCACATGGGCTTGCAACATGTGCTAGTTTTGTCCACTAGGGTGAACGAGTTACTTACTGGTTTGGGGGTGGCTGTGGCTCAATAGGTAGAGCAGTTGACTGCCAATCACAGGATTGGTGGTTTGATTCCCGGCTGCCACGTCACATGCCAAAGTGTCCTTGGGCAAGACACTGAACCCCTAGTTGCCCCCGGTGAGTCAGGTCAGCTGCATAGGAGCTCTGCCATCTGTGTGTGTGCTTGTGTGTGTGAATGGGTGAATGAGACACAGTGTAAAGCGCTTTGAGTACCAGTTAGGTAGAAAAGCGCTATATAAGTGCAGAACCTTTACCATTTACTGGTCAAACCTTACAAAAAACAATAGCACTCCTCTGCTGCTTTTCATTTTCCTTGGAAGTTGGACATTGTCATAGTTCAGGACCATCTAGGACAGCTCTAACAATAACCTTCCAAAAATGTCGAAAGTAATGTTTTATTTAAACTTGGTCTTTCAAAGCAGAGAGAGCATCTGCCACTCGAACCTGAACTGGGACCTTGTTCCACAGGAGCCTGATATTTTAAGGCTCTGTCTCCCATTCTACATTTACACTGAAGGATTTTTACATCCTTGTAGAGTGTTAAAGTTTCAGTTCTACTTTGGAAAAAATAAACGTATGGACTAATTTTTCAGCATCATATTTTTTCATCATCAGATTATAGCATTGTTCTGCAGGTGGAAGACAGCAGTTCTGGCCCAATCTAACCCTAATGCTTCTTAAAGTAGTAACTAAGGCCAGAGCCAAACCATCTAGAGTAATTATATTGTTAGATAGCATATATCTGAAATTTTTGGGTCCAATATTTTTCAAGCCATTACAGCAACCTTAAAAGTCTGTGGTATGTAACCTGTTAGTAGATAGAAAGATAGTTTGATTTGATGTTATGTTGACATGCTGATCGAAGGTTGAACAACTTTAAGCAGTCTTAACATGTTGATGATTGAGATAAGTTAGTTCTTGTTAAGTTAGCACAGCAAGATCTACATATAGGGAAGAAGCAGAACATCGAAAAATCACGTGTACATAAGTATTCGCAGCTTTAGCACTAATTACAGCTTAGTTATTTTGAGTATAATGCTATAAGCTTTGGACACCTAGTGTTGGGCAGTTTCTCCCATTCTTCTTTGCAGTACCTCAAGCTTCATCAGGTTGAATGGGGATCGTCAGTACACCATTTTCAGATTTCTCCAGAGATGTTCAATCAGGTTCAAGGCTGGGTTCTGGCTGGGCCACTCTAGGACAATCACAGAGTTGTCCCATAGCCACTCCTTTGTTACCTTGGCTGTATGTTTAGTGCCATTGACCTGTTGAAAGATGAACCACCACCGCAGTCTGAGGTCCAGAGTACTCTGGAGCAGGTTTTCATCAAGGAAGTCTCTGTACATTGCAACATTTATCTTTCCCTCAATCCCAACTAGTCTCCCAGTTCCTACCGCTGGAAAATATCCCTACAGCATGATGCTGCTGCCAATATGCTTCACTGTAGGGATGGTATTGGCCACGTGCTGAGCTGTACCTGGGTTCCTCCAGATGTGATACTTGACATTCAAGCCAAAAAAGTCAATTCAATTTAATTTTATTTGTATAAATAAAAGGTTTAAGACCTTACAAAGTATAATTCTAAGAGAGAGAGAGAGAGAGATCTGATATTTAACAGTCCACATTTGATTGTTTTCTTTATATTTTGTTCTGTGAGAGGAGTCGTCTGTATTTTTATTAAGTTCTTATGAATAACTCCTCTCTTGTGTTGGTTTTTCATATTCATGATTTGTTTTTGTTTTTGACATGCACTGTTAACTGTGGGACCTAATACAGACAGGTGTGTGCCTTTTTTATATTAAATACAATGAAAAAAAGAACAAACATTTACTTTGATATTTTGGGGTAGTTTTTGTAGAATTTAATTTAATCCTTTAATTTAAGGAAAATAATGAATTTTATCCATTTTGGAATAAGGCTGTAACATAACAAAAAGGGGGGAAAGTTGTGCTGTGAATACTTTCTGGATGCACTGTACAGTACTGTAAGTTATAATAGGCTCAACAGAGCTATATCTGTCATGCTGCCTATGGTGCTGAAATGAAACCTTGGGTTGTTCCTAATTGCCTCTATTAACGATGAATATGTCATCTTTTACACACTGTTAATGCAGTGAGCATCCACCTTGGATTTTACAACTTGGTTAAACAGTGGATGCATTTTCTAACTGCCCTCCTATTGTGTTTTTTTTTTTGTGTGTGTGTGTGTTCACTCTGCTTGAGCCCCCTCTGCTGTCACAATCAGAGATGTGCCTTTTCCATTTCCACTGCATATTGTAGTTTCTTTTATGAGCTCCCTCTTAGCATTTTCTTTGGTCCCCTGTACTTTAGAGTAGAACAGGTACAATGAGAAGGATTCACCACCATTTTTACGATAGTGGCTTCAAATTCAGTGATTGCAGCATATAACATGAAGGAGAAAGAACAGCACTATGAGGCAGAAAGATCGCATGGTGTCACACCTTGTGTTACTGATACGCATTAGCTTGTGCTCACACACACATGCGTGAGAATAGCCAATAACATAATGCATTCACTAGCCCCTTATTCGCTCCCTAGCCTTACTTAATTTCAGCTATGCCTAACGCTGACATAACCTAAACATAATTGTTACCTGCACCTTAAAACAATTTTTTGATCCGGCCCCATGCTGTCTGGTCACTTGCTGTGAGCCAACAGTTCTAACCACTACACCAATGTGCCACCCTAGGCCTAAGCCTGTCTCCTAAAATCACATTCCTATGCAGCTAAACTTCACTTGCTATTATTTTTGCAGGAAACATCATAAAGGAATTAAGCTAAACTGAGCTTTCCCTTATTTAGTTAATATAGCTAAATACACTGTTTAAAAAAATTAAAGAGACACTTTGAAACAACAAAACACATCAGAGCTCAATGGGGGGAAATCATGCTGTATATACTCATATGGACTGAGTAATGTATTAGGAACAAAAGGACGCAACATCATCTGATGGAAATGAAAACAATCAACCTACAGAGGACACCCGAAAAGAGGAGCTTGCTCCTAATGAGACAATAAGTGGTGTCCTGGAGTATTCTTTCTAGATCTGGACCAGGGCTTCACTGAGCTTCCAGACAGTCTGAGGTACAACCTGGTGGCATTGGATGGACCGAAGCCCTGACTGTCCCAGAGGTATTCTATTGGATTTAGGTCACATGTAGCTGACATTCAAGTGTGTGTTGTTATTGTGTGTTGACTTTTGCAGTCTGAAGACAGCACTAATGATATAATCTGCTTTTTAATATATGTAAAATAATAAATATAATAATAAAAATAATGCTAACCATGGTGAAGGTTAGTGTTGAATTCAGCCCCTACTTGCAGACATTTTGAAAGAAGAGCTTCACCTTGAGTTAGGTAAGTTAGGTAAGTTCTTTATATGAAATGAAGAATTATCTCCTGAATCTGTTACATGGACAATTGTCCATGTAACCAAAGAGCAAAAGCAACTTCATATCTTGAGTTTAAACTGACATAATTTGCTATTTTCTGTCAAACATAACGATTCAATCTAAGTAAGTATAAATCAAGGCTTATTTTGAAATCTAGTTTCATTAACAATCTTTACAAACATTTATTTGCAGTTGATATTAAGCTGCACAGAAATGTAAATTTAAGGAGTCAGGGTTGAATATACCATAACTGATGGAATATAAGAGCCCTGGCACTGGTTCTCCAATTATAATTGTAATAATAACAACAATGAAACATTATTGTGCTTTATGGGGAAATTATTATTGCACAGCTGCGCACATATGATGGCACTCCAAATATTACCATGCCAACATGCTAAGCAAAGTTGGCGCATAAAGCACTACTGCGCTTTAGTATAGCCACTGGATTATACAGATTTAATTAGAGTTAGATTTTTAATCTTACTTTAGCAGCTTGGAAATGCAGACTTTCTACACAATCTGCCGCTAACCTGCTGCTATCTTGTTTCCACTTTATAATGTCTGTAATATCAGCCATCATCCACCTGGCTGTAAGAGAAGAGGAAGTTAGTATAAATTATAACCCTTCGCCTCTCATCCTGGAAGAAAAAAGGTCACATCAGAGAGAAATCACACACACTGACTTTTTTACAGAATGCAGGGAATGAGGTGATTCCTGATAAAGTCAAAGCAGTCACTGTAGAAGTGGACTGAGGCACAGCCCAGTGTAATGTTTCTGTTTGTGTGCAAGGACAATAGCGAGCAGGGTGGGGTACACACAGGATATGAAGTGTGTACTGCAAGTGGGGAGTGGGCTTGTTTTGACAATGTGTTCACTGTCTACTTCTCAGGAGGAAGCTCTCCAACTACTGTGAATCCAAAAAAAGATCTTAAAACCATTGTAGCTCAAAGGTCAGTGTGCGTGGGTGAAAGTGTCCAGCCAAGCATCTTTTCCCCTCTGGCAAGTCCGGGTGAAAAAAGAGGGTCTCAACGTGAGTAAGGTCAAAACTCAGTCTCATACTGTTTCAGGAGCCAAAGAAGGGATGGGCCTAGAATTAAAAATGGACTTGAGACAAAGCCAAGTTTCCACATGAATGTGAATAGAGGGTGTTTTCATTAAAACAGCAGATGTCAAGGCTGAGGAACAACTGTTTAGGTTCATCACCTGCAACAATACTGCACGGATCACCTACAGTCACAGCACACAACCAGATCTGCTGAGGGCTGTCATCTGAATGTCTCCACCAAGTGCATTGTGGGAAATTAAACTTTGTTACACTTTCCAACACAGCTCTTTGTGTTAAGTGTATTATAATTCATTTCCACAGAATCTGCTAATATGTTTCTATTTTCTTACAATAAATTATGGAAATATTTTAAATTTAAATTTTAAATAATTTATAAATTCTACCCCTGCTTCCCCAGTGTATATGTACTGGGGGGTTTTCACATTATATTTAGGTGGCACTGTTTAGTGACTCTTATGTATATATATATGTATGTGTGTGTGGGAAGTACAGGAAATGCTACGCTACTTCATATAATGAACATCAAGTTTTGTTATAAAAAGCTTCCAGGTGAAGGTTTCTATAAAACCAAAGTTGTGTGCATTTATTGTAGTGATGAACTGTCCTTTCACTGAAGCACAACAAGTTTGAACTATCATCATCCCACAAACTCTGCAGAACCGAAAGCTCTCCAAGTCTCTCACGAACTAACAGAGAAGTTTGTTGCGCTGAACTCGTCTCTTGAAATGATGATGCGGCTTCAATCGATCCACAATACCGATCCACTGAACGCAGTAAAAGCATAAGGTAGCCATGCTAAGGACCTCCATAGGCGAAAGGAGAGCTCAAACATGTGGTGGTTAAAGGTAGCAACAGCTCTAGATCCCAGGTTCAAGGACCTGATGTGCTTGCACAAAGCAGAGAGGGGAGAGGTGTATTTTATAATAAACTGAGAATGATGCTGAAGAATAGAGAACCTGGTCCACAGACCTTTGGAGAAGGAGAGCCAGAACCACCAAAGAGGAAGACTGCCCTCCTAGTGATGGGATCAGAGTCAGATGATGAGGCACTGTCTACAGATAATTGTCTAGAGAGGTACAAAGCTGGGCATAGTGTCAGACAGATGTCCACTACAGTGGTGGTCAGCACATGAAAAGCAAGTCAGGGGATGGATACAAAAAATCTTCCAATGCACTGAACATCCCCAGTGAAATCCATCATCAAAAACTGATAGGAATATGGCACGTCTACTTCTGCCTAGAACAGGTCATCCACACAAACTGTGGGAACATGCAAGAAGGAGACTAGTGAGAGAGGCCACTAACACACAGATGACTACTCTGAGGGAGTTACAAGCTTCAGCAATTGAGATAGGAGAGACTGTATTGGCAAGACAAGACGCTATGTTTGGCACACACCACTGTGAAACATGGTGATGGCAGCATCATGCTGTGGGGATGCTTCTCGGCACTTGCCCTGGAGGGCTTGTTAAGGTAGAGGGTAAGATGAATGCGGGAAAATAATCAATCCTGGAGGACAATCTTATTCAGTCGACTAGACAACTACGACTTGGGAGAAGATTTCTTTTCCAGCAAGACAATGGCCCGAACCATATAGCGAAAGCTACACAGAAATGGTTTACAGACAATAAGGTGAATGTTCTGGAGTGGCTTAGTTAAAGCCAAGACCTCAGTTTTTGCAAAGAGAAATGGCATTTGACCATACGAACATTTTAAACTAAGTGTGTCCTGTAAAGATTATCTACAAACTCAGTTTGCCTATTTAAAGGGTGGTCAATGTGCTGTTTCGTATCTTGGCGTGTACCACACTCAACATGAACCACAAAAAACTAAACAGGGAGTTGTCTCAGGAGATTAGACAGAAATTACAGACAGTCATGTTAAAGGTAAAGACTGTGAGACAATCACCAAGCAGCTTGATGGTGCTGTGACTACAGTTGCACATATTACTCAGAAGTTTAAGGTCCACAGGACTGTAGCCAACCTCCCTGTACGTGGCTGCAAGAGGACAGTCAATGAAAAATTGAAGAGACAGATAATATGAATGGTAATCAAAGAACCCAAAACAACTTCAACTTCAAGACATTAAAAGTAAACTCCAAACAAGTTAATGGTACATCAGCAACAGATCACACCATAAAAAAATTACAGTCCAAATCACAGTAGAAATGCATACTGACAAACCACAAAGCTTCTAGGAGAATGTCCTTTAAACTGATGAGACAAAACTGGTCAGTCACATCAGCTGTATGTTCACAGATGCAAAAATGAAGCCTTCAAAAGGAAGAAAAGAACACTGCACTTACTGTAAAACATGACGAACTCCGTTATGTTCTGGGGCTGCTTTGCTGAATCTGGCCCAGGGTGTTTTAAATCTGTGCAGGGTAAAATTAAATCTCAAGACTATCAAGGCATTCTGGAGCAAAATGTGCTGCCCAGTGTCAGAAAGCTCGGTCTCTGACACAGGTCATGGTTCATCCAACAAGATAATAATCCAAAATACACTGCTAAAAGCTAAGAATGTCTAAATCATTGGACTATATTATATATATATATATATATATATATATATATATATATATATATATATATATATATATATATATATATATATATATATATATAATAAGACCAGAAAAGTTGTGCAATGATTAAAAAAAAAAAAACTAAAACATCTGGTTATATTACTCACAGTTATTTATGTTAACTGGCAATAGGTCAGTATTATGTATCAGCCAACAGAGGCCAAGTCTTTCAGAAGGAAAGGTGAGGTGGGGTTGTTCACCATTCTGTGAAAGAAAAATTGTGGGAAAAGAGTTCAGCAACTTGAATAAATGTTTCATTGTAAAACCACAGAGTTTGGGGAGCTCATCATCAAGACCTCCTTGCGCTTACCCTTTTGCGCTTTTAGTCATTTTGAATAAAAGCTGCTTCCAAATTACTAAATGACCACTAAACGTAAATGAATTTTGTCAAATTATGTGCTGGGGTACACTCGGTTCTGTGCCATCTTAATTAGTTTAGAGTGGATTTCTAAGCGTGTGCTCTCACACATAGGAGTTGTGAGCTTCTTACAGAGTATCATGAAGATACTGCCCCAAATGAAGCACGGACAAACTGTCAGTCTCACTAGTCTGAAAATACTGATTTTGCACATTCACACATTTGAACTATGATAACATTAGAGATACATGATATATAGTGTATTTCTTTTGAAGTGCTTGGAACACAGAGCAACACTACAGCTAAATGTCATTTAGTCAGCCAAACCCATAAATAATTCACCCAGGATCAGTTTGCTCTTCTCTGCTTACTTCAACACACCTGATATCGAATGTGACAGTCTGCCTGGTAAACACAAAGGACATCCACCTTATGCTGTGGCCAACCTGAGGATTATAAACAAATCCACATTCCGACTTACCTGAACACTGTAGTTAAACTGAATATCCCAGTGCTTTTGCAGTCAAACACTGCTTCTACCAACAGAGACCTTGAGCTGTGGCACAGATGGCAGCCAGACCAGGTCAGCATGTCTGTGTGAATCAGCATAAATGCTCCGGCTTCCACTCGTCCACAAGTGGCTTACTGGTCCTCAGAGATGGGTGTCGTCAGCACCAAGGGGATGGTAGCTCCCCTGGGGAAAATGATAGGCAAGTGTTTCCCTCCTGCAGCAGGAAATGGGCGAAACCTTGCCTAAAATTATGACTCCAGCATTTTGTCATGTGGAGGAAGCCACTCCTGATAGCACGGGCTATAGGTTTCCTGTTGTGGGCCAGCAGTTTTGGCTTCACCGGTGCTGTCAGGAAGGCTGAGAACTACTGAGAGCCAGCTTCGTATCATGCATTGCATTGTATATAAATGTTAGGATTATTTACAGTGACACAGTAACTACCAGTAATATGCAATATTCGTCAGTTGAACTAAAAATTGCCCCTCTAAAAATTATGTGGCTGGGATTAAATCTTTTTCTATCACCCTGGTTCCCTCAACAAAAAGACAGGATTTTTTCTTTTGGGTTATTGCAGAAAAAGAGCCTTGTGACCAACAAATGTTTTGTTCAGCAACATAATCTTCATAAACAAACATCACTTTGAGGATTTTTGTGAGCAAGAGGCTGTGTGCAAAACTCATCTCCTAACTAGAGCCAAAGATGCTTGAAGAACTTGACAAACACTGTCCAGTGTCATATCAGGGTTACCTGCACTGTGCTATAAAAGGATGCAACTCAGATCCAACTTCAAAAGCTGCATCGAGTACATCCCTATATAATACCTTTTATTAAAAAAGGATTTGGGTCTTGTGAGATCTACAAACCCCATGTCTTACAGCAGCTTGCTGTAGCAGTATGACCCGTGTTGAACTAGAGCACGAGAACAAGAGGCAGATCCATATAGGGTAACACCAGTTACAGGAAAACTCATGTCCCGTCATTAGATCATTTCTGTTGGTTTTCTGATTACAGAATTGTTTTTTGAAGGTTAAAAATTCAGTGCACTGACAATAGGACACTAACGTACGTCCTCAACCTCTGGCTGAACTTACTTTGAATCATACATTTGATCAAGGTGGATAATAGCAATAATAGCACTTTCGGAAGATTGTGTTGTTGTATGCTAGAACCAATATTTATATGTTGATGTGATGCCATCGACAATTAGTAATTAGTATGTACTTATATGCATTTCTGCCTGTGTAACGGAAAAAATTGTTATTTTTAAAAAACAGTTTTGCTAATGAGCCAATTAATTAAAAGGAAGTTGTACAACAAGCAAGTCAAAATATTTGTTGTATACTTAAGTATTATGTACATAGTATATGGACATTTTACTATTAACCCTTTATTGCATATGCAATTAGTTTGTGGTATTGCTACTTTCATGACAACAAAGTTTTAGTTTGTGTTCCCTGAGATGATTATTGCTTTAATTTATGACTTAAATTTCTATGTATGCAATAAAACCTCTGATTTTGTAATACTTATGTATCTACTCATCATTCCCATTCTTCCCACACCTAGTTGGCTCAACACAGACTTAACAGGACACCAAGACAGAACTTCCCATCTTAAATCAATTCACTCAAACTGCAGAAATCAACAAACATACGTGCATCCCTGCATCGATATCTAGCAATGTATACAGTTCTGTTAATACATAAGATTTGATGCTTTATACATCAGTTATGAGCCATAAATAAAAATGTGGGATTATAAAAACTGAATTATCAAATTGTGGACCGATACCAAAAAGAACAGAGAATATGACATTTTGTTAATTGGTGTAACAGATCTTTTCAGTTACTTTGGCTCTCAAAGGACACTAGTCCAACAACAGAATATCAGAAACAACATTTTTAATAGTTGAAATAAATACTCCATTACATGCATGATCAAAACACTTTAAAATACTATGGGAAGTCTGGTAAATAGTGTAAAACCTATGGCACACACTCACAGCAGCTTTTTACCAATGAACAATTCACACGTTGGAACAAAAACAAAAGAAAAGCATTGAGACACTTAGATCACTCTTTCCAATCTCACAAAGCACATGTAAATCGAGGAGGTCAGCCAACCATAGGTTTACACAGAGAGGCTACATCCATCATCAAGGCTGGTGTTTTCACTGAAGCTGAAAACTGAGGTAAGATTTTCAGGTTTGAAGGCTGCTGTCTGTTGGTAAGAGTGGGCTGTGAGCTGAGTCCAGGGGAGGCTCACAAAGGTCCATTTTGAGCAAGGTTTGTGTTGCATCCAGCGCGACACAAAACCCTGCAGTGCTTGTTTTAGTGTTCCTCGACATTCTAACACACTCCAAACATATGGACATACCCACAGACAGCCTTCCTCTGATGTTACTCTGACTCGAAACCTGATGAACAGGGATACAAGTGAGTCTCTTTGGTATGTCAAAATAGGACAGAGGGTTGCTGGAGATCATGTGGCCTCTTCCTAAACTAATTCACAGAATGAGAGTTGACTGGTGGCAGAGTTCTCGGAGATGAGCGTTCTCTGAGTGCCTGAGTGAGCAGAGTGCAGCCGTCCGACACAGCGCACGCTGAGTTACGCAGGCGCTCCCGGTAGTCTGCCATTTTGGAGCTGCTCTCTGGATGCTGGGCAACGTCCCTGAGGCCCTGAGTGAGTAGGACACAGGCTGAAACCACACTCATGGCCCCTCCTAAAACTGCAGTCTGTACCCCCTTCCCTTCAGTGGAGATACTCGCTGCTCTTCCCAGGAACTGCGGCTCTGTGGCAAACCCAACCAGGGCGCTGACAGCCTGGGCCAGAGCGCCACTAAAGAGGACACAGCGGTTCCTAGTCAGCTCATTGGGCTGGGTTTTCACCTCTCTGACACACGCCATGAAGGCTGTGCCACTTGTGCTCATGCTCTTTACACTCAGTTTGAACTGCTCTTTTGCGAAGCGGTCTCTGGACCTCTCGCTAGCCAGCGATGAGATGTCCGTCAAAGTCTTGAGGTTGGTGGAGATGTTCTGAGAGAGCTCAAGGAGAAGCTGGGGCGTAAGCTCTGGCAGAGGCGTAACTCGGAGGACACTGCAGCTCTGCTCCACCTCGTGTCGGCAGCGGGTTACCTTGTAGCGGTCCACCAGACCGGGCAGGCAGGGCTGAGAACCTGGGGTCTCCACGGCTGCCAGGTAAGCAGCGTGGGCAGAGCACTCAGTCAAAGACACCACAAGGTCAGCCATCTCCAAGAGGCGATCCCCAACCTCTGTGAAGCGGCCCATGTTGAGCTGGCTTTGGATGTCGTGGGTGAGAATGGAGAGTTCTTTAGTCCTGGCAATGATGGTGTCTCTGCACTGGTCGAAGGTCTCGGCCAACACCACACCTTCAGAAGTCATGACTGGCCTCGTCTCGCTGGACAGCAGGAGGAGGTCAGCCACAAGCTGCATCTTGCCCTTACATGTGTCACAGATGGAAGAGAGATGCTTCCTCTGCTGCAAACTGCCACTGGGTGTGCTGGTTGATCCCTCACTAGCCGATTTCCCAGAGCCACCACTAGCCATAATAAGGAGGGGGTGGGATGAGGGGTGGGGGCTCAAACTACTTTTCTGGTGGGTTTCAATTATTTATAGATTTCTGCTGCTGCACACTGCATTGTACTAGTAAAGTCATTTCCAACATAAACCTCACCTTTTTACAAACCCCTTCAAATAACAACTGGCCAAACAGTCTTGCTTAAATTCCTTCAGAGAATATGTAATCAACTGTACATTATATGTGGACACACAGGACATGTATTCTTAATGTAAACATGTGGAAAAAGCAAAACTCTACAACTGCATTAACTTATGTTTGATGAATGTGTCTGTAAAGTATGGTACAATAAAAGTCTAAACTCTCATCTGGCACATCTGCCTTGATTATTAGTAATTTGAAACTGTAACACAGCGGATCAAAATCCCCACAAAGTCTGAGTAATCAGTGTAATAAGCTATATGCGCTTATTGTGACATATTAATTTAAATGCCCTGAACAACTTAAATCAAAAGTCAATATTCTTACTGTAGTCCCAGGTTTTTGTGGAACAGATATATTCACAGGTTTCTGAATTTCAAATTATATATAAAAATATAACAATCACACACAAACTGCAGTGCCACTAAGATGCCTTCTTAAAAGACAAAGTGCAGATTGGGAAATATGAAAATAATGTCAGAAGCTCTTTATCTTTTGAAACCACACATTCCCAATTGTAATTTTATCAGCCTCTGTGCTGTTTTTGTCACTGCAGATGCCTTTTCTTGGGGTCTTCTTATGATTGCTGCCAAGAAAACATCGTCTCAACATTTACTAGATTGTGTTTGAGTCTATTTTTGACTGTGATCATTTTGTGTGCACTCGCATCAGAGCAAGTAGCCTGAAACAGCACCGAGATCTTGTCCGACTTGTTCCCAAAGACTTTGACCGGCCTGGCGTCACGTTACTCATGCTGGTTAGAAACGGGGCACCACCCGGGCAGCTCTTCTGGACAGCGTGAAGACCTGCGTTTCCCTCCAGCACCATCATTTCATGGATCCTCCCAAGTAAAACCCACCGAAAGGGCGACTGTCCAACAACCCCCTCAATCCACTTTCAACCTCTTCTTTTTCAGACAGAGCCCTGGGTTAGAAGCTAGTGCTCGCTTCGACTCCATATGCATCGTCCGTCAGTCCGCCCTCCGCCGCCTCCTCCGCGTCTCAACTCGGGACCAGAGAGCGTGTAGCCCCGCATATCCTACGTGAAGAGTCGCCTCTTATATCCATGCCAGTCGTTGTTGTTTGAACATTTAACTCACTTGTTTTGGCAGGTTCCACGGTGACGAAACCTTTACCGTAGCTGGAAGAAGTGGCCGTTATTCCCAGGGATTCAAAGCCGTGCTGCGCGCTCCCGCTGCAGTACTATGAGGAAGCAGGGAGGGTGTGGTCGCGGCTGAACGGCTGCTGGACACAGCAAAGTTGTAGCAACGGAACAACACAAGTAGTCTCTCGCTTAAACTCAACTTTCCACCATGTCTGGGAGCTGGTTGTTGTCTCACATGAACGACGCCGCGAGAGGAGAGTCTAGTTAACACGGTGGTTAAGCCGCTTCGAGAAGTTTTACGTCTGCTTTTACTTTCAGGACTGTTGCTCTGCCATGAGACATCTCTGCTGCGTCAAGTGAGCCGAGCCGCTAGCTTAGCAAGCTACCAACAGGAAGTGTGTGTTTTCAAAATAAAAGCAGAGTTTTTGCAACGGCTGAAACTGCTTGCAGTCAAAGCTGTGACCTCTGAGGACCATGTAATCATATTCTCTCTTGCTTTTGGAATTTTGTATTTTTTAGGAAACTGGAGGAGTAATAAATTCTATATTTAAAATAATAATAATAAATATGTTTTGTTGTATTGTAGTAATATTTATTGTATGGTGGCCCTGAAAGCTCAACATTCTGCCACTTAACAAAACACAATCAAATAAAGAAAATTGATTTAGAAAATAATAATAATAAAAAACACAGAAATGCAGAATACAGAAATGTGCTGCCAAACACTGCGTGTTTTGTGTTTGACTGGATTTTCTCTTTATGCTGTTTTCTACTGTCAATACTGTGCCTGTGTTATCAAGCTGGTGAAGTTGTATTCTTCATGTGTGTTTTGTTATTTGCCTTTGTTTTGTTAAGTTGCAGCTTATTGAGCTCTCAGGACTATAGTAAATAGTTTTTTGTTTTTTTGTTTATTTGTTTGTATGTCTGGGCTATTGTCTTGCTTGTAAGTAAATTAAGAAGCAAGTTAAATATGTAGAGTGGTTGAATAGTGTTGTGAGATCGCTGCCCTCCATGTGGGAGGCCGGGGTTCAAGTTCCTGCTGTGGTCTACCTCCAGTAGGGGACCTTAGGCAAGATTCCATATGTCTACACTTTATACTTATACTAATTATACTAAAACAAAACAAAAAAAACATGTTGTTGTACCATGTTCCCAACACTTTTTTATTTATTTATTTTGATAAAAGCATCTGCCAAATTACTAAATGTAAATGTAATGTGCAGTATAAGGATTCTAAATTCATAATGCAAAACAGTGTTTTATGCTAGTGTACACTGGATGGTGGACACAAAGTTGCTCATGCTATGCTTGGGAGGTTGGTATTTTCTCTGTAGTTTTTCACTGTGAACTGTAAATCACACAAGAAGAGAGTCAAGAGTCACCTGAGCCAGCTCTAAGCTTTATAAAATAGCTGAGCTTTAGCTAATCTTAAATGTAGTGAGTGTATTAAGAGGGTGTCTGCCTCTTGAATCTAAACTGGGAGCCGGTTCTGCAGGATCAAGCAGAAAACAACCTCTGTCTGTCTGAATTTAGTAGTAGAAAATTAGAGAACATCCTGGCCTTTAAGATAAGATAAGAAAACCTTTGCCTTGTTGCAAAGTACAAGTACACAGCAGAATGCCAAAAGTAGCAAAGATGTAAGATAAATAATAAATCAAAGTTGTATGAAGCTACAAGAACTATACATGTGTATAATATGTTGTCAGTGATGCTGCTGCTCCAAAGGATCACCCCATAGATGGGTGATGCCACCACAGAGTCTTAGAAGGTCCTCAGGAGTGCCCTGTTCACCCCGAAAGACCACAGTCTCCTCAAGAGGTAGAGACAGCTCTGGCCCTTGTACAATGCTTTTGTGTTATGAATCCAGTCCAGTTTCTTGTTCAGGTGAACACCTAGGTACGTATAAGAGTACTAGTCTAGTTCTACTCTCTGAATGTCCATTTCTTGGATGTTCACTGGCGAGGGGAGAGTAGACATCTGCAGAAGTCCACCACCATCTCCTTAGTCCTCCCTGCGTTGATGAAGAAGATGAGGATGTGGTTCTGCTGATGGCCCAGGACCAGTCTCTTCAGGTTGGGCCAGAAGAGTCAAAGGCTGAAGGAGTCGGGCATTGTCCAGGTGTCAGGGAGGAGGCACACAGCTGCATTATGTTTCCCTCACAAACTGGAAAACTCTTATCTATCTGATAGTTAAATGTCATTGGGGTTAAAGTTTAACCCCAATGACATGTTCCAGTCAGTTTTAGAAAATGTTGTGTCGAATGCAGCACTAAGATCTAGCAAAACAAATAATTTGATCCTAGTAAAAGATCATTAGCAACCATTATCAGTGCTGTTTCTGTACTATGATGTACTCACTGGAAATCTTCATACAGGTTTTTCTTGCACAGGTGGTCACATATTTGCTTTGAACCTGCTACAACAACTACTACTACTAAAAGGCAGTTTGGATATTGGTCTATAATTGGCTAAAACACCAATTGGTTAATTTCAAAGGATGATATGAAAGCATTCATCAGGGATTTATTACATCATAGATTATGCTGGGTGGATGGACTAATACATAGATATACAGAAAGATGTTACTCAACTTTTGGGGAGCATTATTGGAATGTTGTGTGTCTCTGGGAATAATATCTGTGTGCAATTCACTGAATATCTTGTGCATTTTTCACAGAATTATATATTATAAAGCAACTATTGGTTATTGGTTATGAATATATATTAGATTCAGTCTCTTTACAAAATATATTTTTAATATCAAACTACGCATTTTTCTCATAGAGATTCTAACTTTACATAAGGAATTAAGAGGTTCAGGTATGCAATACAAAGCTTCTCTTCTTCTCAGTAAGAGGTTGTGATGAACACACTGCAAGGGATTGTGAGCGCGTGGGACATGCAGCTGCACAGGGCATGGTGCCATTGGGTGGAGTCGGCAAAGAGGAAACTGCTCTACAGTTTGTGTCAGCTAGACTGATCTCCGATCTCTACGCCCCCATGAACTCAGCTGGTTTTCACACGCACGCACACACATATATATGTACGGTTAGAGACTATGTGAACATTTTGGGATATTGAGGTTTTCTGCATTAGTTTTTCATAAAAAGTGATCTGATCTACATCTGAGTCAAGTAGTATTAACCAATATAATGTGCCTAAAATAAAACAAAAAAATTCAGATTTTTCATATCTTTATTGAGAACAAACAAAGAACCTCCTACTATCCAACTATTTGGAAGGAACACACAGCAGTAAGTCTGGCGGAAAAACGGCACTGCATATCATCATGAAAACACCATCCTAATTGTTAAGTAAGGTGGAGGAAACATCATGACTTGAGCCTGCTTTGCTGCTTCATGGCCTGGCTAACTTGCAGTGATTGGGGGGAAGATGAATTCCCAAGTGTATCAAAAAATTCAAGATAATATGATATTGTCTGTACGTCAGCTGAAACTTTGTAGAAGCTGGGTGATGTCCACAACAGAGTGGCTTCAGAAAAACATAATCAACATAATTTGCCTTTTTGAGTGGCCAAATCAGAGCCCAGATCTCAACCCTATAGAGATGCTATGGAATGACTTTAAGAGAGCCACACATGAGACATCCAAAGCATATGACTACCTGGAAGAATAGGCTAAAATTCCTCCTGAACGATGTGCAAGTCTGATCCACAGCTACAGGAAGCACCTGGTTGAGTTTATTACTTCCAAGGGTTCACACTCTTTTTTCACCAGCACCATGAGGTGTTTATGGTTGTTAGAATTGTTTTGTGTTATCATTTTAGTCACATTATATTTGTTAATACTCTTGACTTAGATAAAGATCTGATGACGTTTTTATGACAAATAAAGCAGACAATCACAAAATTCCATGAGGTTCACATCCTTTTTCTGCCACTGTATATATCCATTATCCATTATGTTCCATAATGATGTCATGTAGTCACTGTGAGAAAATTCTGATTTACTAGCATTCAGTTCATGATTGTATTACTAAGGTTGCAGTAAGAATGTGATAGTCTAACTGACCTTTATTGCTCACCATGTTTCCTGCCTGTGAACATGATGGAGGCTCCTCTTTGACGACAACTAGTGGTCATACACTATTTCTATTATTATGCTTTTAAACCAAATTCGCATGAAATTGCAAATAAACGATCTAATACTTCAGCACAGCTATTCACTATATGCCGAAAAAGTACATGAAGTACATGGTTATATATCTTTTACTTATTGTCAGTTGATCCCATTTTATGTCATCCCAAACCAATGATGAATTTATCCCTCTAACAAACATTTTCTGTTCCCATAAACAGTTTATTGTTCTTCTGTGCCTTAGAGCGTAACTGTTGTCCACAAACATATGTCATTGCTGTTGCAGTGAAAGAATGTTTCTTCATTACAGTGGACACACACACACACACACACACACAAACACACACACACACAGTTTATGTTAGCCCGGCTCCACATACACCATCCTGCAAATGCAGCAAATTCAAAATGCACCACCTAATTGATAGCCTGTTTTGACATAAATTTTAGATAACCCTAACCCCTTACCCTAAATTATTTATTATCTCTTCAGAAGACACGTATGGACTGTTATCACTTCCATATGCTTCTAGACTAGTCTGCAATAAGGTGTATTTTGTGCCCAACCAAGTAATTTTTATGACCAAATCTGAGATGATCTCAGTTTATTGTTGTAACCATTCTGGTGATGGTTCTGATTTCTAAATCCAAGTGAACAGTTTTGAAAAAAAAAGATCTTTGCTGTTATGTGTGTGGAACATCAGAGGAACAGAAAATGAAAAAGAATAGAAGGGCAAAAATTCATTTGTGACATTTTGATTGTTGTTATGACATTAAACATAACCACTTCAACTAAACGACACATTTTAATAGATGAATAGTTTTTATTTTATTTTGAAATTGCTCCCTATCACGTGCGTGCCACCGGGCAGCTTTTCACCGCTGTGACGCGCCTCTCCCGTCTTGTGACCGGCAGACGTCAGAGCCAATCAGAATACTCCATCTGTAAACATGGCGTCCGACTTCAGGTGGAGATGTGCGGTGCTGCTTCTCTGCACGTATTTGTTTTGTGTTTTAGCGGCAGACACTAAAGATAAACCCAAGAAAAAGAAAGACATTCGAGACTACAATGACGCAGATATGGCACGGCTTTTGGAACAATGGGAGGTACGGGTTTGTGTTGGTTTTCATTCAGTCAGACTGCAGACGTTAGCTAACTTACTAGCTTCGCCGTTACTCGTCATTAACCTGAAACCTCGTCATCACCAGTAACATGGAGCGAATGTTGTTCGTTACCGACAGTTTAACGCTTCTGTTACTTTACTGTTCCGTTTTGCTCTCTGGTTCATTTGTGGAGGAAGAAATTTCGCCTATATAAGAACACGTAGCAATATTTAAACGGAAAGTAGAGTGCTCTGTTACATTCAGAAGTGATTGACCTAAAACGTTAGCGTTACACTAACATGAGAAGTCAAAGAGTGAAAGAATTACACGGATGGAAATGTATCGAAGGAGAGTCAGTTATATTTTTGAGGACACAATGTGGGGTAATCTACAACAAAACAAGTACATGCCATTAAAGTTGTTGAATCTACTAAACACTCCAGTACTAAAATTAATTTTGTAAAAAAAAAAATAAAATGGAGATTTGTTCCATCATTACATATTTCATCTAGGCTTGGCTTTTAATTGCAGATTAAAAAGTGAGTGAGCAGCATTCAAACACTTTTTTTCTATTCAAACTATAGCACTTTCTGCTGAGTAAACAGTGGAAACGTTCTCACTGATACATCATTAATTTAGTATATTTTACTATCTACATCTCACAGTAAAAACTGTAATTGAAGTGACACAGTAAAAGGTGGAAAGGTTGCTGAGTGAATTCCCCAATATAACAGTACATTTATATATGTTAGGCTCAGTGCTTCAGCTATATGAAGAGTGAGACACTAACAACCAGGCACTTACACTATGTCCAGTCTTTGATTGTGTCATGGCCATTTTAACCTCTGACGACTTTCTCCTCTGGGTTTTGCAGGAAGATGATGACATTGAGGAAGGTGACCTTCCAGAGCACAAAAGGTCACCTCCCCCGGTGGATTTCTCTAAGGTGGATGCCTCTAAGCCAGAGGAGCTACTCAAGATGTCAAAGAAGGGCAGGACCCTTATGGTTTTTGCCACAGTGTCAGGAAACCCAACTGAAAAAGAGACGGAGGAGATCACTGGGCTGTGGCAGGGCAGCCTCTTCAACGCCAACTATGATATTCAGAGGTAGTTTCTCACTGACGCTGTTAAACATTACCAACAACCAAACTTTGTTTGGCTGCTTGTTTGTTGGCCTGGTAAAGTTTCAGGGTATTTTCCATTTAAAAAAAAAAAAAGTTAGGAAGCTGTGGAGCATTAAACACGTTGAGCACAGTGACATCTTGTGGTTAGTAGAAACTACAGTGGCTTTCCAGTACCAGAGCCAGAACACTGACACAAGCTGACTCGAGACGAACAAGTAAGAACAAGCTCGTTATTTGGTTGTCTTTCCTTGGATAACTGGGAACACTCTGACCCAGTTGTTTAGACATCAGAAGTTCAACTTTGTCAGAGTTACACGGATCCTTAAATTTGTAATTTTTCTGCTTCTGACACAGCATTTCAGGACTGACTGTTCATTGCTGCTTAATATATCCCAGCCCTTGACGGGTGCCATTAAAACAATATAATCTGTGTTATTTATCTGTCAGTGGTTTCAGTGTTGTTGACTGACAGGTGTATAAGCTGAATCGCAGTGTCTGGGAGGAATATGAATATGGAACTAGATGGAGATGACATTTACAGTGGAGCCTTGAATCTAAGTTTTTATTTGCACTAAATGAAAAGACTCCCAGTCTCTGATTACTTGACAGGTGGCAGTGATTATAAGCACACAAGTCTCTGAAGAAGAACATAGTGAAGACTATAATACTGCCAAGTATGTCCCCTGATTTGAATCCAGTTCAATAATTTGATTGTAAAAAGAGCCATCTCCCAAACTGGCAGAATATCTCTCCACAGATTTGTGAAAGACTGGTGTCAACCATGTCCAGTAGGACACAGAAAATAAAGGCATCGTTAAAAAAAAAACTCAAATGAAAGGGTATGATGTCACTGTGCTGCATTTCATTACAGTCTAATTAGTCAAACATTTGTTTTTCAAACTAGTTAAAGAAAAAGGCTTTGGCTAAAACCACTGTAGTGTTGCTGAATCACTTTGGTATACTAAAGGTAGTTTTACATGTAGTATGCAATAAAATGTAGTGATAATAATTTCCCCTTTATTTTCTTTGATGAAGTAACTTTTAACTGTTCTCCTCTCTTCTTTTTCAAATAGCATGTCACTGTATCATCATGAATTATAGCTTAGTTTAGTTGCTTATTAATTAAGCTGTTTTACGGTTAATACAAATCCACCCCAGTGGAGGATAGTCTGTGATAACCACCAGTGCCTGGTGTGATCTGCCTGTTCTCCTGCAGGTTCGTGGTGGGTTCCAACAGGGTCATCTTCATGCTGCGGGACGGCAGTCTGGCCTGGGAGGTCAAAGACTTCCTTGTGGCCCAGGAACGCTGCGTGGACGTCACTGTAGAAGGACAGGTGTTCCCAGGGAAGGCTGCCAAGAAGGACAATGCTAAAAATAAGCAGCAGAATGAGGTCAATGCCAAGAAGAAGAGCAAGAAGAAGGCCGAGAGCAAGAACCCCGACTTGGAGGGGAACAGTGCCAGCCACCTTAAACAGGAGCTGTGATGGATTAGTGGGAAGCCACAGGTCCGTTGTCTTCTAGGCTGAGACATTGCTTACTTTCACTGCCATTCAGTGAGTATTAAACTGATGAGGGGCGGCAGGAACACATGAAGATGCAGTGGGTTAGATTTGGTGCTATGGGTACTAATAAGTCTGGACCGCTGATCTGGAGTCATTACTCAGTTTTGTCTTCCCTCCTGTCCTTCAGTAGAACATGTTGCAACGACTGTTGTTGAAATCATATAAAAATCACTTGTTATGTCAATGTGGTCTGGTTTAGTAGTTTATGTTATCACCAAATGATCATAATACATGCACATATTGTTTAAAACTTATGTGCTATTAAACTTTCACTTTTGGTGCTCTGTGCCAAGCCTCATGACAGGTACGGGAATGTTTTTTCTGGTACAGACATGAAGCCAGTTATTAGAGCCACACATGTTGTGTTTGACTTTTCTTGGAATATGAAAATAAACATTTTTATATAAATATGTGAGGTGTAAGAAGTGTAATGGTTAACACGCAGCATAGTGTAAACACCTGTCTCCTTCCTGTTTCAATATGACAACAAAGCCTCTGTGTTGTCTCAGTGTGGCTGGGACACAATCCTGACTTCCAAGGAACATTCAACACATTGGGGATGAAGTAGAACAGACGCTGGTCCAGATTTGCATCATGCAAACTACGATTCTCAAATTAAATGTCTTTATTAAATGAATGAAATCATTCCCTCATTCATATGAACAGGTCTCACTAACAACTTTAATAATAATTTTATCACTTGAGAACTGGGCACCTATACAGCTGCATACTCCACAAGCAACACACTGTGTGTTATGACAACTGTAAATCATGACCAGGCGGGCATTACATTTTGCACATGGTGATCCTTGTACACTGCACATTAAAGCCACCAGATGGATTAAATGTCGCAGCTGACCAGTGTATGTGCAATTTGTTGATAAAATATGATCTCTCGTGTCCTCTCAGGCAGGCATCAGGGAGGAATTTTTTTTCCTCACACAACTCTTTAAGGTCAGACATATTCTGGTGTGAACACTTTTCTTCATGTCATTCCACAAATCATGATGCTTTCTGCGGAAATCTTATTTATGAAGCACGTGGGATAAATCTAGATTGGACTAGTCCATTAATGTTATCTGTGTTTCAAATACTTTTTAATCAGTAAATCAGTTGGATTGATGCCCAGAGAAATGTTCTCAGTGAACTACATGTACTTCTTAAAATAGCCTTTGTAGAAACCAAGGAAATGAGAGAGATAGGAGGCCAGAGGAGAGAGGAGGAGGAGGTGAATGACAATTGAATGAATAAGATAGGAGGGCTGCTGCAGATGTAGGACTGTTTTTGACCTCGCTCCATTGAATTATACATGAATAACTATGTTATATGTGCAATAACAAATCAACCCTGATCATGCCCATCAATGAACGAGCTCCACCTGGCACTGGGAATATAGACACACGAGCACGTGACTCAAACATCATCATACAACACACAGCAACACACAGACAAACTGTTAATTATCATTTATTTCTGTACAAAAGTTCAAATTCAAAGTCATTTAGCTTCATCACTTTACAAGCCCAAGCCACATATACAACACATCCATTAGTTTACAGTTAAAACAAGCCACTTATACCAAGAGTCATATGCATGTACAGTATGCAGTGAGTGTCTGGTACAAATCTGGTAAAATGAAGCATTAATGTTTCTTACATACAGGACAGTAAAACCATTACAACTCAAAGGATGTCCTTTGTAGATTTGAATCAAATCAATGGTTCCTGTACAATAAATAAGTATAAAATATATCTCTTATCAATCTGTGGATTTTTTTAAAACACATTTAACATACAAAACACTAAGATACTGCTACAACCTCCGAAAAAAGACCAGCTATTTCGGCGAACGGTGTGTGTGTTGGAGGAGGGGAACGTTTCCTTCTCTATTTCAAAACAAACCCCCTTACAGTGAGTTGATCATTTTATTTCATCTTTTATATTGTTGTGTGCTTCTTGCTGGTTCACTCTAAAAACACAGATGGATGGACCACATACACTGCTATGAAAAAAAAAAAACAACTTAAAACTTGGAGGGAAAACATCACAATATCAAATGCGCAAGTGCTCAGAATGGAACAACCAAGTCTGGATGTAAAACTAGGAATGTTTCTTCTTTCTTCTCTGTTTTCTGTCTTTTAACTGTCAAACAAAGCAGGACGGTAAAACCACTTAGTTTGTGTCACATATCACAGAGACCTGTTTGCTTAGTAACACCTGTACATTACATGGTATATGTGTTTGAGCTGGCTCACACTTTCTTACTAAATTCTCCCTCTGCAAATATGCCAAGCTCTGCAAACCATGGCTGACATCATGGAAAAGAACTGGGCTTTAGTTATTGATGCAAAAATTAATCGGAAATCCCAGGTTTCTTTCCAAATGTTGGTTATTGTGAACACACCAGCTCCTACACAATACGATCATACACAACTCTTTGTAATAGCAGGTTATGTGAGAGAAGGCTTACATTTCAAATAAACCCTGGTGCATTTGTGTACCTGGCTTTGGCCCTGGAGCTCCCTGACCACTTGGATCTCTGGGCCTGTGTCTTTAGTGATGCAACTATGACCATCATCTTCAAAAACACTGGCATAGCACATTTTCCAGATTTGTTAGTAATAATCTGGATGGTTGCATATTTTCTTCTCAGTGTTTACTGCTAATACAAAATGCGTGCATATGATTGTCTTTTGCAGGAGGTTAATTGGATTTACTTAGAATACCGGTTCTGTGAGCGTCTCTGTAGATCTGTAATGTACTTAACTAATAGTTGGGCTACCTATGGAGAACAGTTTGTAGTGGACGAGCAGGAGGACCTCTCTTCCTGAGTCCACTGCAGAAACCTCCAAACTAGCTGGATGCACATCGCTCTGTGGTGGTAACAGATGTCACAGCCAACCAGATCACTGTCCTGCTTACAGGAGCCGTAAAACTCATGAATGCAGCACATTGTACAGTCTTAGGAAGTGGAAGGAGCTTGTGCGTTCTAACTGACACAGCTATTATTTTAGATGTCAGAACGATGGGGTAAACCTTTACAGGATGTAGTCTTGGAAACGTCAGTTATGGCTTTTGACTTTGTCAGAGAGCTAACAGGCCTTTTGATGATTATCAGGTC
The DNA here is from genome assembly GCF_900324465.2 of Anabas testudineus. Classification (NCBI taxonomy): domain Eukaryota; kingdom Metazoa; phylum Chordata; class Actinopteri; order Anabantiformes; family Anabantidae; genus Anabas; species Anabas testudineus. The sequence continues at coordinate 26,967,189 of NC_046612.1, read as the reverse complement.
AATGCTAATGTGAACATCCTTCTTAGCTTTAGCTGGTGCACAAAACAGTTATTACAGCACAACAGTTATGGTACACTGACCAAACCCAAATATTACTTAAGCCAACAAGCTACTGCATTACTGTATGTGAAAATAGCAATGATGCCAGTGACACAATGACATTGTTCAATCAGAAACATATATCAGTAATCTGTCCATGTCTGTGCAGACAGCCACTTGCTGCTCCATGCCTCTGTCATCAGAGAGTTGATATGGCCACTAGAGGGTACAGTTCATCATTTGTGGCGCTGGATCTGGGAGAGGTCTTCCTCCTTTTCACATTAGACTTTATTCATTCTTTCTCTTCGCCGAATCTCCAAAAGAAACCACCAATTGATCCTGGACCAATGGGTTGGAGCGGCTAACTCTGCAGTGCTGGCAGTGTGTATGTGTGTGTGTATGTAGATTTTTTAGGATGTATGTGCGTAAATATCTTGGGGGCTACATAGTCTCTTGGCCGTCATCCCCACCCTACCTGCCACTCATAGCTTCAACTTGTGCACCACAGGAACAGGCAGGACCTGATGGATCTTGGCTCGCTCAGAGTTTACCTCCAGACGGACCCAGTCGGGGTGGAAGGAGCCCTTAAACCCCACAAATGCCAACTTATCTGCAGGAAGGGAAAATTGCATTAAAGCAAGAGGAATCATGTGAGAAATAGACTTACTTTCAGTAACTCCCTGCCTCACATGTGGTTCTAAACAGCAGAGAAGTAACAGTACTATCATCACTCCCCCCATTCAGCTGCTTATAGCTGGTGATGGGATACATTCATACCATCTTTCATAACCATGATAAATTAAAAATAATGTTTTGTTTTTGCAGATTTCAAACTATTCACATGAGGGGATGATGGAGATGAAGTGAATAGTGTGAATCACTGGGTAAAAGCAGCCCATGAAGCAACAGCACCATCAGCTGTTTGATCCAGTGATTTCCAGGAACATTCAACATTATGCTGAAATGCTCTGTGAGCACATTTCTCTCAACAGACCCTGGTACACTATACTGAGTTACCTTTCAATTTGATGCTTTTGTCTGCCCCAAGTCTCTCCAGGACTTTAGTCCAGGGACCTCTGGTAGCCAGACGTCCCTTAGACGTCATGAGGATGATGGAACTAGAGCAAGAGTGAAGGACAGCTCATCATTTTCAAATTCAGCTGATAGTAGCTGCATGTGTCTTTTAAGCTCCAGTGTGTATTTTACATTGGAGCCTGAAACATTATTTTATGATTAAAATTACTTGAATTCCAACAGACAGTGTTCTACATAGCAGAGCTTTTACATTTGGAGGATTCAGCATCACCCAGTATTGTGTGTGTGTGTGTTTTTACCCATCTGCCAGTCCACTGATGTAGTTGTCTATCTGTGTAGGGATGCCCTGTAGGATAGAATTCCTAAAGCCTTTGCTCTCCACTACTTTCCCATTGTGCCCATCAATTACTGTCAGCTGTACGCCATCTTCTGGCTGGTACAACTTCTTTCCATTTACCTGTCACATCAAAATAAAAAATAAAAAACACATACATAAAAAGTGCTTCATTAAAATGAAAACTGTATATATAAGTACAAATAAATGGTGAGCTAAAGCAAGCAAAAGAAGAGCAGTGTGCTTGTTGATGGGATGGGAGACTTTATATTTTAGTATAATCTAGTTATATTCTCACTCAGTCAACAGATGGGCTTGTACGAGGTTCAGTCCAAAGTTGTAAAAATGACACAACAACTTTAGTTTTGCTCTTCCACAAAGATGAAACTATGGTCTAAACTGAGTTCAACATATTCTGACATTTATAACAAACAATTTTAGTTTATTAGAACTAGAACACGTGTTCATGTGGAAACATTTTTTTGTTTTTTTCACATATGTAGGTACTCTGCATTCAGGTGCCATCAGACACACACGTTTACCTAACATCTGCCCCGATGTTCATTCCTAACAACATTTTCCATTTTCAGTGATGCTGCTTAAGCATATGTGATGCTAATTTTCTGTTCATTTGTGTGAAACCATGCCGCAGAAGGGAGAAGATTCTGCTGACGGTGTAGGAGGTACATCCAAGATTAATAAGCAGTTTCAGCAAACTGACAATATGATGCATAGAAAATTAATTCAAATAAGAAAAATGCAATTAGTGCCAGCTGCATTCTTATGATCTATATTCATAGGAAACACAAATACAGTAACAGAACTTTCAAGTCAAAAGAGATGTGATAAATGGTTTAAATTTCTAACTTTGGGAGTGGAAGTGAGAACATTTACGTTCGTCTTTTACTTTAGCAGTTTGACCGCAGTAAATCTACTCTGGTGTGTTTACTTACGTGTGTTATGAACTACAGTTATTTAAGTTTGATTTATTTAAACCAATGTCCAGTTCAAAGTGACAGTGACAGTCTTTTTGGGGCAGTGAAGGTGAAACTGTGTGTGTGTTTTCATTGTTTCAGTATAATAAACCAGAATCAGTGATCTAAAGGCTGAGACAAACCAAACCGACGGTCACCTTGTGCGTCCTGCACCGTTGGCACTAGTGCTCCTTTGTTCATTATTTCATATATGTGAGTCTATTTCTGCTTTCCTTACTTAAACGACAAAGACAGACGACCACCGCCTGTTGGTATGGACAGTCTTTTGCTAGTGCCTTTTTTTTGGCTCAGATGAAGGTGACATGAGGTGACACTGGATGTGCCTCTGCCCAAAGCTGTTCTACCGAAGTCATCTTAACTTTCCTACTACTCCCCTGTCTGTATGAGACAAACATATACCTCGGTGAAGGCAAAGTCCTCCTTGATGTGGAAGAAGCGGGTGTTGTAGGACTCCAGTTTGACCTCCAGGAAATGTTCTGGTGAGTGCTGAAATAAGCAAAGGAACAGAGCTGGAATTAATACACAAGATTTGACATTTCACAGGAGCAATTTACACTAAACCAATGATATGAGCTCATCACAGCTGAAAATGCCACTTCATTATAAGAGCAAGATTGCATTTCTGAACATTGTTGTGGGGAAGCTGAGATAAGCAGCAGGATAAGTGAGCAGAGCATTTGTTATAAATATATGTATAATAGGTTGTTACATGAATTCTAGAGGTCAGAGTGTACAAATAAAGAAATATGAAAAGCACACCTTATGAACAGAAACATGTGTGGCTTGTTATAGAAGGAGAACATCACCAGGGGTCACACAGCACTTTGGGTTTGGATGTCTGATAAGATTGGCTGCTGACATTGTGCTAGCTGTGTTAGCATTATCTGTGTCTGACCTTATTTTTTATTTATTTATATATATATTTTATATTTAAGTGCAGAGAAAGTAGTGAAAGACTTCTGTTTTCAGCAGGGTTTTGAAAACTGGAAGAGAGGCTGCTGAGCATGTAAAGGTGTGTAGGTAACCCTAACCCTAACCCTAACCCTTTCAACATTTTGGAACCACTGAGTTGAAAAGTTTGAGGTGAGGTGAGGGGACCTCAGGACGTCGTCTGCTGGCAGAGCGCAGCAGACGGGAGGGATTGCAGACCTGGATGAGTAAAACATTGGGAAGCTTAAGACGCAGACTGTATAAAAAACAAAGTATTCCCCATACCATCCTGGCATTAGGTATCTTTCTGGGCAAAGGCACGTCGACAACGGGCAGCTCAGCATGTCTGGGGTAGGCCTGGGCCATGCAGTTACTGGGCGTACTGTCTTTAGGGATGACGGCGGTAATCTTCACCCTCTCACAACCCTTGACGGAGCAGAAGGCAAACTGCTCCCTGTCATTATGGGCCTGTACTTTCAGGAAGAGCAGGCTGCAGTAAACACAGTGAAGTTTTAGACAGTGCACACTTCCACTGACACTAGTACAGAAAAGTAGTGCTTAACAAAGAAAAGAGTCTTTGAGTGTGTCTGACCCGGTATCTTCCTCCCAGTAGTAGTATCCTCTGGTCTGACGGGAGTGGTTGATCTTGTCCCTCTGCGCCGTCCTCATGAACACACCGGTCTTGCGGGTCTGTTTAGTCAGGCGGTTGTGGATGTCGGAGATGACGGTGAAGGTGGTGTTTTGTGGGTAGCAGAGGCCCACGTTTATCCAGTCATTTCTAAATACAACAAGAATGTGTCAACAATTTAGACAAGCTTAAGCCATTCATAAAAGGAAACCTTTATTTAAACCTGTACATCTTTTTGACTTTAAATATCCTATGTACTGCTCCATTCGTCCATCCATTGTTAATCAAGTCTTGATTATAGTCTACTGTATGTATTAGTAGTCAGATTGTGAACAGTAACTAGCAACAAACACATGTAATGAAATAACAGTATGATAGTTGGCTCTAAAATGTAGTGAAGCTAAAGTATGAGATGGCAGAAAATGAAAAACTCAAAGTAGAAATACCTTAAAACTACACTTGAGTACAGTACTTAAAGACAGTGTACTATTTATCAGGACTACTAGTCTGAAACCACCAGCACCAGCTGAATCCATTACTGGTTGAGATGCTAGATAGATGATAAACACATTTATCAGCAAAACAAAAAAATCAGGAGGAGGTACCGTCTGTTTATTTCAGTGCATCACACTAAACAACGACAGGATGTCTAATTAAACTAGGATCAGTTCGTTTACCCTGAAGACAGCAGCTGTTTTTTAAAGACAATATTAAACAAGTCATTTTTCAGCTGGTTCTCGTTTCCTATTTTAATTTGTGAACTGTAGATGGCGCCATTAGTTTATGCACCACCAGTGGAAACATACCATGACTATATATCATGACTCTACGCTGTCCATGTCAGGGTGGACTCGGGCCACAGGGAATAGCTGACATGCTTGAAATGACGAGAAGCCTTTATGCAGTTTAAATGACTGAAGGCCACACTGTAAACACTATCTGAAGGGAGGAGCACCAAGTCAGGCTCTCCCATGTCTGTGGTGAATCCTCATAAATAACAGCAGTGCGAGGACTGAGCCGACAGCCTCCATTAGTTTACTTCTCTCGCCATGAATTATCCGAGTGACCTCAGGAGCTGAGCTGCCATTTACATAAAGCCTTTAAGGAGGGATTGGTGCTGAAAACAAAATTAATCACCTAACTTTCCATGTCATCACCCACATTTTCACATGAACTGTGAATAAAATGTCTTCTAAGTTCATTCTGACTGGATAGACATTTAACCACTTTGCGAAGGATTAAGTCAAAATTGAGAATGTCAGAACAGTTACAGTAAGCCCTGAAGAAAAGGCAAGCTTTGATCTTCTCCGTCAGCATCTCTTTTTCTAATCTTAACTGCTTCCGGTAGTTCTGGTTATGTATGACCATGAAGTGAACAGATGCCATGCAATATTCAGTTATCAAGTATCATCAAGTGGAGACAGTTGGGTTCAAGTATGTGTGCTGTGTGCCAAAACCAGAAATGAGGACCAAGCTACTGGGGTCTTCGTTGTATACATTTAGGCTTTTTTTCTCAAGAATTTCAGCCCCAAATAATGTTCTGCCACTTTGAAAAGTTTATCAAATTTCACACAGTTCCCTCTGGAGACACTACAACTGCCTCACACAACCTTTTTCACATTTGCAGCAGTCCTGCACAACAAGTGGAAACAGTCTTTGATGTGTAAAATCGGTAAAGTTCCCCTTTAAGGTCTCAGTGTTCTTCAAAGAACTCAATCATATGATGAGCCATCTAACCACATCTAAAAACTAAAGTGATCCTACTCAAAGTTGTGATGAAAAGCCTCCTCCTGCCTATGTACCTATAAAAACCTTTTAGGTTATTACAACGTAAAATCATGGTCAATTTAATTGACACAAACAAAAAACTTATCTAAATTCACATAGAATTATTCACACTCTTTAAAGAAAGGATGTATCAGTATCCTGCTCAAAAACTATATAATGAGGGCAGAAGAACACTCAGCATGCCCTCACTTATTATTATCGAAAAGCACAAGTTAGTGCATGGAAATGTGGCACAGGCATACATCTGCCTACAGCAGGACTGTATATATAACAGCTACTGTCTTGGTTCTTCACCAGCTAAGCTTTATGTGAGAGTGACAAAGAGAAAACAGCTCATTTGAGTTTGCCAGAAGACATGTGAGAGACATGTGCAAAGCTGATGGAGATCTATCCACACAGGCTTGGTGCTGGGACTGCTGCCAAAGGAGCTTCGACTAAATACTGACGTGAAAAAGGTGGATGTGTTTTTAATTAAAAGGTGAAAACATCCCAGGGGGGTGACTACTGTATAGACATGTTCTTTCTCTCCTCAACAACAGTCATTTTGTTGCTCTCAGTCACACACATGAAAAGTCCAAAGAATGACAAATGCACGGCTTCATGGACTGTCAGGTTTTGAAGGTTACGAGACAGTCTAAGAAACTTCAACAGAACATCTTTATTCATCCATGCTAAGAGAAAAATTTAAACCAAGTCCTCGCAATGTTAAAATCATTATTACTTGTAGCTATGTAGCTCCATATGTAGAGATTACAAGATAGGAAAATAGATGAGCATTTGTTAACACACACAAACAAAGTAGAGTCAAACTTAATAACCTCAGTACCTGAGATACATAAAATGATCTCAGGCACAGAAGTGCATATATGAATTAGCATTACTCGGTGCATGATTATTACCGTGTATAGACTATGTAGTTTATTTCTCCCTCTAATAACTGTTAGCTGTTTGTGTGTTGCGTGTCTACTGACTTGCTGAAGTTGATGAGCCAGATGGTGACCTCAGATGGTGCCGCCTGGTCCCAGTGGATGCTGTAGCCTTTGGCCAGTGTGATCACTGGCTGGAACTGCTGGTAGTGTTTCCTCTTCCCCAGGGCCCCCTCTAGGAACAGGGGCCGATCAGGATACTCATCCCTTACTATGTTCATGTTCAGGTTGGCAGGGTGACGTGTCTGGACATAGATCTGAAGAGAACAAGGCTTGAATTGTCAGCTGTTCACTGAAAAACAACAAAACACCTTTACACACATCAATAATAATAACAACTACGTGTCTGTGCCTTCAAATAACGACCTTATATGTATTAATATTCATACATTTTTTGCTACCTGTAAAGTTTGGCACGTGCACAACTGGAAATTAAGCAGATGACTCTAATTTGTTGGCGTCCTGCTCATTTAACCAAAGTGTGATGTTTAACTGAAATAAGTAAGGTACACGTGAACACCTACATTCATAAACATTACACCACACCCCATAGCAGTATAATACACTGTGTGGTCTGTCTTCTTTGGTCTAAGTTGACCAGAAAGGTAGCACAGTGTGAGATGACTTTATGACTGGACAGCCTCATGTCTATGGCTACATTGACCCTTATTGTCATTTTTGCTAGTGCAAAATTAACTATTTAAGTTATTAAGATAATTTGTTATTATCAGGAAAACCTACAAGTGCTCCTCTTTCACACTCTTGTAGTATTCCCACCATTAATATAATTACTACAATAGCTCGAACTAATGAAGGAACCACTTGTGAACAGCTCAGATGAATACGATGGATGAATAATTTCCTCACACAGAATACCCACTTTGTACTTGTTTATAATTTCAGAGAACCTTGACTGTGAAATAAAAAATTCAACAGAGGCCCACCTGTGCATAGTGGCCGCTGCAGATAGCAGCCTTCCAGTCAGGCACGTCAATGCAGTCGGGGTGACGGAGCAGCCAGTTGTCCTCTTTAACCAGGAAAGCCCCGGGATACTCACTGACTGAGCCGTCTATATCGTGGAAGACGGTTGTCTTGTCTCCGTCCATCTGCATATTATTAAACCAGGGACCCGGTTCCCCAAAAAACACTCGAGATGTGATCTACAATAAAGGGACAGAGTAAATGGTAAATGTTCTGCACTTATATAGCGCTTTTCTACCTAGCTGGTACTCAAAGCACTTTACACTGCATCTCATTCACACACCGATGGCAGAGCTGCTATGCAGCTGACCTGATTCACCGGGGGCAACTAGGGGTTCAGTATCTTGGCCAAGGACACTTTGGCATGTGACGTGGCAGCCAGGAATTGAACCACCAATCCTGCGATTGACAGTCAACTGCTCTACCTATTGAGCCACAGCCACAGATTTGTGTGACTATCAAAAAAGGCTACTTTCCAGTTAACGGAATTGCAACACGTCCAGTCTCCACAGCTGAAAATGGAGCTGTCTTAACAATAGAATCCATTTTCCTGATGACAGTGCTATGGCAAAACTCTGAATTTCATAATGTAACGTTACATTACGTGTTGGGAAACATTTATTTGAACTAGTATTTAGTGTTTTCTGCTAAAACACACAATGTGTATTCAGAGAATATCATCATTTCTCCTCATGTCATCTATTTGTTACATCATATGATGACGTTCTTACATTAGATCAAGTTTCTTAATCTTAGTTTGAAATCTGTGGCGGGAATGTGTTCCTTGTTGCCTGTTTGCTAATCTGAACAAATCTATCTATGGTCTGAGACTGAAGCACAGTCACCAGTGAGATTTTATTCTGCATATTCTTTTAGCCTTAAAGAAACTTTGGCCCTCAGATATCTCAGACTCACAGGTACGTGGTCGAAGGTGATGCCAGTGACGTTATTATTTGGGCAGCTCTGCCACGAGTTGTTAAGCCTGAAACCAAAGGCACTGGTGTGCCGTCCATCCAGCGCTGTGTATTTACGAAATGTACAGTTCTGCACATTGATAGGCCCGTCATAGATCTGCATGCCCCGGATAGGAAAATCACTGCAGGGAAACAGAAACACACACACACAAAAACTGTTGTCAAGCTGACATCAAATTTGATCAATCACAAACTTTTCTCAGCAGGCATTACAAGGTAACAAGCATACAACTGAGGAAGGTTCCCTCTTCCAGGATGGACAGTCCTACAACTTGTGTGAACAGAAAGGAGCAGACTGAGAAGTTTGGACAGTAAATGTGGCTAAAGTTAAAATACTGTGTTCCCTGCTGTGCAGAACAGACTTTCATCACTCAAGCATTTATTTACTTCAAGAGAGTGATGAAACTATTTCAAAGTCAGACAGAAAGGGACAAAAGAGTTTCATCACTCGTCAAGTACAGAAAGACAAAGAGACACTAAGGTAAAGGTTAGTTTTAATTAATTTATCAATGTTTCTCAATGTACCACAATTTTTAAATGACATTTCTGCTCTTTGTTTTGATTTTCTGCCCACAGCTTTTGGGTGTTCTGGTTGTTTTCAGCCATTCGAGCCATCATCAGTCTAAAATTATTTTAAGCCATTTTAGCTATACGTTACTTTAGATCCCATGTCTGGTTGTTCTCTAATTAAAACAGTGCCAATTTTGTGCCAAAATGTGAACGTACTAGCTGATGCCTTCAAGCGGTGACAAAGGTCAAGACCACAGTTCCCATTTTGGTCTAACTGGAGTGGCAAAAGCAGTGTGTGTGTGTGTGTGTGTGTGTGTGTATCTTTTCTAGCAAATGTTCAGCACAGTGTGAGAGTGCTCACGCAACGGCGTGTCTGAGTTAATCTGGTTGCATCAAAGGATGTCAGGCTGAATCTGAAGCATCTAGACAGTAGCGCTTCATGTTGAGTTCTCATTTTCCCACACAACAAAGGAATCACTAATAATACTGCTGTTGAGACATTCCTTCTGTGCGCTGCCAAGTGGGCCGGGGCACGGGACTGATTTCTAGCATTCCAAGTCTGGCTCTCACACATACCAGCCTTTATTTAACTGGAACTCCACCCAAAATCTGTCTTTGGGGTATTACAGAACCTTTGGCGTGAAAAGTAAAAGTTTTAAGTTCTCATCATTCCTTCATGAACAACAGCAGCTGGGGTCAGTTTAATGAATAGGAGTTAAAAAAGATCACAGCGGTGACACATCATGACAGAGAGATGTCAAATCATGCAGCATTTCTCTCCTCTCCTACCATATATGCTGAGTATGTTCCAAACAATCTAAAACAAGACTGTGAGCTTTAAGACCAAAACAATGAGCTATAACTGTCACTTACATGCCACGTGGCAGGCTCCTGCCTGTGAGATCTGAACCCCCGACTCCCCAGATCTGGTTGTCAGGGAAGGGCATCCCGCGATTGTCACTTTCCCCCACAAACAGCGAGTTCTTCACCTGTTGACGAGAACCGTCATCATCTGGAAACGTCCCCCCACTGCACACAAATACACACAAAGTGGGAGTTAGAGTCTGGAAGTGCAAAAACCCGTAGCACTATGTGTAAAGACAGTAGTACATATTTAAGTAGTAGTATAAGTCCTGTAAAAATTTTTATTGATCCCACGGTGGTAATTCCTTGTAAATACTAGTATTAGTTTGGTGTAAATTCATGTTTCACTTAAAGCATCAGTGGTCGTTGTACGAATAGAAACAGGACAATAAATAAGCAAAAACAATGCTAACAGATTTTTTTTATTTTGTTTTAAACTAATAAAAAAGTCAGACCTTCTTTAAATCATCATTGAACTTGATGCTGATTTTTCCTTCATATACCTTGTGAATTAGGTTTCTGCAGAAATCTAAAATGCTCAGGCCTTGTTAAGTGTAATTCATGTACAGATTCAAGGAGAGAACAAAGTTAACGAAGCATTTTCTCAATAGAAAATGTATCAACATTCATTTAATTTCTTCTCTTTACAAATTGACCCTTTTGTTAGTAACAGTAAAAAAAAAAATGTCGCAGATACACACCAAAGAAATTCGACTTACATTTTTGGGGTGTTTACCGTCAACTGCAAACTTTCAAAGGTAAAAAATATGGTAAAAAATGAAGTGATACTGTGGAGACTGGGTGTGAAAAAAGCAGCTGGTGAAAGTGAAGCTGATTTTAATTGTTCTTAGAGCTGCTTCATCCATAACAATACATCAGCATTTATTATTTCTTTAGATTTTGTATTGATAATCTACAATCTGCCAACCTGCAACTAAAGCTGTCTTATGACACAAGCAATAACAGCAACCGCAAATCACTTTCACGCTTTAAATCCCATTTATTTGCATCTATTTGCATTTTTTGCACACTTGGGCAAAAATGCTTCACTTTGCATTTAGTTTTTTCTTTTTTTTAGAGGGGCTATCAAATTTAAATTTAAACTCAATTTAGTACTCACAAACCTTTGGTAAATCAGGGCTTATATAATTAATATCACGTGTGTTTTTCTTAACCAACAAATCAAATGCAAGCTGAGGAAGAACAACAGATCTTGTACTTGTCTTGTATAATCCTCGTAGTAAAGTTTAATTGACTTTTTGTGTGGTAATGAAGTGTATCCACACGTGCTACAGCACGGCGTCTTTAGCTAACAAACAGCTGAAGAAGACAAAGCTTCTTCTTTCGCAAACAACAAAACAGTGCCAGAGCCAACATCTGGTAAGGATGTGAAAGAGAGTGAAACAGTCAGGCCGCCTGACCAAATCACTGATATATATATATATAAACACAGGTTAATGACAGCACCTTTGCTGTCTCGCCTGCTATGTCAACATCAAAAATCACAAGGAAAGTTAGACGGTTATCGTTTAAAGTTTGACAGTCCCTGTTACTGACTATGCAGTGTTCTGTTTCTTTTGCCCGACAACACATTGAGTCTGAAACAGTGGTTTAATGGTCAATCATTTTTGCCAAAGCAAGTTAAAAATCTAATTTTAAAGTGTATACACCCTGGAGACTGTGTCTGAAAAGCTCTGCTTATTGTGGACAAACCGTATTCACCTGCAAGCCCGCTGCTTTGTAAAGTCAGTTGAAAATGTCTTCCCAATTCATACCTCTGTGACCATCACACCCCTAAATTACTTTCCACACTGAATCAAAGCACAGTGATTCCCAGTGCATCCTAAGCAGACTCCTTATAAGCTCTTTTTCAATTACTCACAGAGAGAGAGAGAGAGAGAGAGAGAGAGAGAGAGAGAGAGAGAGAGAGAGAGAGAGAGAGAGAGAGAGAGAGAGGTAGTCCTGCATCAACACAAGTAAATGCAAACAGCAGCCCTTTATTAGAAATATGAACCTTGATTTAATAGCAGGGGGTATGAGTGGCAGAGGGGGGTCTTACCTTGCCAGAGTGAGGCCAATGCCATTATCAGCAAATCTAAACAAGAAAGGGAATATTATCACTGTGAGCACAGTAATATGAGGTCTCCTGAGGACAGCACACACACACACACACACACACACACACACACACACACACACACACACACACACACACACACACACACACACACACACACAGATGTAGTCTAAATGACATTAAATATTATAAAATAGGGATGAGTTTTAATTTTTATCTCAAACATGCTGAAACAACCTGTAAACTCATAATGATGATTTGATTAACTCCTTCCGCTGCACTGATAGTGTTTGTTTGTTTGTGTGTTTGTCAACTAACATGTATTTCCTCCCTCACACTTTCCTTGGTCAGAGAATTTTTCATATGGGATCCATGAAGTACTTACTGGCAGTCATCCAGCCACACATCCCCTCCTCTCAGCCAGGCTCCATGGTCCTGGTTCTTATAGGCTACAAAGTGGTGGATGAGAGCAGGGATTCTGGGTTTGAAGGGGTCAGCATCCTGGTGGGGGCCATACCTAAACAAATGAAAAGCACCCACAGCCCCACAGAGACAAAGTATAGTCAGGGTTGCAAAATCTGGTCCTACAAATCTGTGGAATCTAGACACCAAACCAGACAACAGTGGAAGGGAGCTGAAAGTTGGCTGGGAGTTGGCTAGCTTTTGATTAGGAGCAGCAATCCTAAGTTCCTAGACTAGACCTAGACCTAGACTGTAACTAGACTGTAACAGTCTATTCTCACTCAAAGCTATTAACATTTTCCAGTATTTACAGTAATGTACAGCAATATCTCATGTAAATGTCTTTTACAGAATCAGTGGCTCTGCATTGCTCTTGCCAGCCGCCTGTCAGTCAGTTCCCAACCTACTTCCAGCTACGTTCTGTCTCCTGTTGCCTCATGTTGCATAGTCCACATTCCACATATAAGCCACGTTCATGCAACAGAAGGCAGCTAGTTCTTTGTTCACAAAAGCACATAAACCCACTTCTGACCCTAACTGGGTCTGCTAGCAATACTCCTGTCTGATCCAAGCCTTGGGTCTCTGTATGCTGGGTGCTGAGCCCAGATCAATTTGTTGACCTCATGACCTCATCACTTTCCCCTTTTCTGCAGTGTGGTTTTGGCTGCTCTTGTAACAGTGCAGTGATGAGTGGCTGATATTGTGGTGATGGCTAGGTGTTTCCTAATGGCTGTTAGATAAGCTATATAAAGCTGATGCTCAAAGAATGTCCTCATATATTAATAACATTAATGTCCCATATATAATCATCAACATGAATTGCTCCTATCAAATAGCTTTAATCTAACATTTTTGGAGCAGGTGCTTGAGCTACAAAATGTCTCTACTGGTACCAGTGAAAATGGCATAATGCAAAGACACTGAACAGTTACTGAAACATGTTCAACACAAACTGTTTACTAAATGGAATTTGAGATTATGAACATCTTAAGGTTTATATCCTTAGTTTGTTTTCTGTGAACTGTCTGATTCACAAACTTTTCAGTAGCACAAAATAACAAATCCTAGTTCTGCTGGTCCTGCACAGTCAGGTTGCTTTTAGTTTTTTTAAGGCGACACAATCTGTGAAAAAGGTTTGTGAGAAAAAAGATGTGCCCACTTTAAATAGCATCACTTAGCTGGAAGGGAGTGGTGAGAAGGGTGTATTCATACTGAAGTGGTGAGATCAAGATGACACATTGGTTCTTTCACACTGACTACTTTTGACTGTAGTCACACGATGGTATTTTCTTTCTTATTCTTGTACTCTTGTACTTTTACTTATGTTAATTTCCACGCCAGAAATCTCCCTTTGGTATGAGTAAGTCTTAAAGTGTTAAGTGTACATTTACAGAACTGAGGAGTCTGACCTGGCTCCAATCAGAGACAAGAAAGGTCTCTTGTCCTTGTCGTTGGCCTGGGTAGTCTTTACTCCGTTATCAAGGATCATTCCAGCCTGAAATGAAAAGAAGATAAACTATATCTGAAGCAGTATGAGACATCAAACACAAAGAGTGTCATTTTCTCATGCAGGGAGGGTGCATGTGAAAAATGTTACTGGCTTATTCAACCAATATGTCAGGCTCAGTAGCTGAAGGTGTACACTTTTCTTTTAATGCTCCTTTCCAGACACAGGTTGAACAGTCGCCATCAGGTCTTCATTAACAGGCATAGATTACAGATTAAATCAGCTGCAGCTGCAGTCATTTTGTCCTGCTAAGTTCTGTGGCCCTGACGGTGCTTGTGGTGCATTTCATAAAATTGCCTACTAACTTTGACATCATCATCTCACTCTCACACCTGCAGTGAGATGTTAAAGGTATGCAGTAGCATATATTTACTTACATCATTGATGTAAGTACCCATCAAATGCAAAGACCGCCCTACCTGCAATCAGTAACAACTCACTGGGGTTAGTTTTTACTTGGTGCTATTGATAAAATCTGCCAGCAAGACTTGAAGTTGGCAGTTAAACACTGCCTAAAACTGAGAAACTTACTTCTGTCTGAAATCGTTATCTATTGATAAAAAAAGTCCAAATTCCAGTTAAATCTTAAATTAAAGTCTCTGCACATTTAATTGAGTTGTTCTTCGGTGTATTTGTCTTTCCATTAACGTTACCTCTAGTCTTTATTGCAGCCCAAGTGAACATATGCTCATTGCATTCCCACAAATATTTCAGTTAGCAGTCGAGTTGTATAGTAATGTCATTTGTAGGACACTATTCTGATCTCATGAGTCCAGTGCTCTTCTTTTAGCTCTACTTCATCTCTACCAGCTCTTTAGCTGCTCCACATGTGACTTACTTGACTTTCATACGTAACACTCTTCCTAGTGCACATTTGTCTTATCTGTTTTAAATATAATACAGTTTATTTGTTGAGAGGCAACAAAATCACACGCTGAGTATAGAGCTAAAACACTTCAGACTGCAAAAAGATTCAAAGTTGCATATGATTCTCAGTGGTTCTCAGTTTGGCATCACTGGCAAAGCATCAAATATTGGTAATATTGTGTAAAACTGCTCTATAATAGGCTGGCACACTCCATTTAGAGATCACTGGGACTGGGATGCGTTTGTGTCTCAGAAACATGTGGTGAAGCTATAAATTCTACGACCAGGCTGGAAACATTCAAAGCGACTTCCATCAAAGTAGCAAAGAACAAACTACCCCCTGTTGTTTCAGAGCCCTTAAAGCACAATTCTCTAACTGTTCCTTACACAAAATAAAATATTAATAATGATAAAACCCATCTCCAGCCATTTGCTGCTTCAAAACAAAGACACCACTGACACGATGCAACCTTTTCTCTCACAAACACCCCGGGGTGGCAGCCCGACGTGAGTTATGCTCCCATTAGGATGATCTAAATTAAAAGTGAAGAAAGAAGGAAGGAGTGAGAAAGAGATCACTGTTGGGGGCAGAGAATGGAGGGAAATAACAATAACACTTCCTCTCCACCAGCGCCTCATAAATCTCTCTTAGCTGGAGCTGTGCTGTGCTCGATGCCGCGGGCGCCTCTAAACTCTCTCCCGTCCTCTCCATCTCATCCCTCTCCTCTGGCTCACTTTCCTCTGTCTGTTGATTTCGCTGTTCTTGCTATTCACCTATTGCTCTTCCTCTTTCTTTTAAACAGCAGATCACATCTGTAATCCTGTTTTTCTCCACAGCTCAGAGTGACGTGATGCTTTTAATATTCAAAATAGCAAATCAATTAAGGAACAGTATTAAGTCAAGGGAAGAGGTCAGCTTATCACTTCAGCAATCCAGAGACTATTGTTGCCACCAAAAAAACGAGTTTTCATTTTGTCATCATCAGTTTAATATTTTATTATCTTTTTTTTGTTCAGTTTAAAGTGGTCTCCCCCATGTTAATGTAATTTTCTGGTGTATTTTATGTTTATGCATTTCCTGCGGTGGACCAAGGTCAGTATGAAAAAAGCCTGAATGCTAGGAATGATCAACAGGTGTTGGAGCACAGAGGATCCTCAGACTCACCCTGTAGTTGGAATGGGCCCTGTTGTTGACGAATTGGCCCATGGGTGTGTGTTCAGTCTTTCCAGGGGAGTACAAACCCTCTGAGGGGCCAGTGGGCACATGGTGGAAGATAAACCAGAACCCAGTTTCCTGAGATATCACAAACACGAACAAACACATACACACAGAAAAAGAAGCTGTCACAACAAATGGTAGTTTCTTTAAAAATAACTGCTATTACTGTTACTGTTAGATTAAGTAGATGTCTTTTTACTTATTGACTCATGCACATTCCCACATGCAGCCTCGACTTTGCCACTCCACATGTCTGCCTGTCTGTTTTTGTGTTGTTCTTCGCAGGTATGCAAATGAGAAAAGTCATTACACTGGTGAGCATAAATGAGAGTCCACTCCACCCAGCATGTCCTCATGAAATCCAGTATGATCATAATTGGCACTCCATCATAGTGAAAGTGCACCAGTGCCTCTGTCCGTTGTCTGCTTGATTCTCAAGTTAATAGGAGTATACAGCCATTAATCTGACCTGGCAATGTGGTAATGAGACAGACTTCCACCTGGAGAGAGATGAGAGGCTGGGGTGGAAGGAGGAAATGGGGGCAGAGGGGGTTGGTGAAGGAAGGGAGAGGAGAAAGTGAAACGGCAGCGTGAGGAACTCACCTCTGAGCCTGCAGCAGCACAGTTGATGAGGTTGTTATTGGGGTTGGCGATCCAGAAAGTTGAAGTGGCGCTGTACGGAGGGAGAAAGTTGGAGGAGAAAAATAGAGAGAAAAAAGTTTGGTTATTGGATTTCACACAAATAGTGTGAAGAAGTGATGAGACACTGCCTCTCAAAACACAGTAACTGAGGGACATCAGCAGTGTTGGCACACGAGTTGGCATGTGTCAGGTCCTTTATACGTCATTTCTTATATTGTTACGTTTTCAGCATATTGCATCTTTGTGAATAAATAGTTTGGTTAAACAAAAAAATTTCCCAATAGTCTATTAAGCTATTTACGTGAATTGAGCTGCTGGATCAGTTTCAGATTACTCTGTTCTCTGGTTCTCCATTTCCAGATCAAGATGCTGTTCAAAGTTTAAAAATGAGCACCGAATTGAAAAATAAGTCAAAATGTTTCTAGCTGCATTGCTGATGTGTTCAGTGATTTACAAGCATATAGAAAACACATCAGCAGCCCATTTATGACTGATGTGGTAACAGATGCTTTGTGGCTGCACTTATTGTAATGAATGTACCACATTATGTACTCTTATCTTTCCTGTCATGGCCATTTCTTCTTCCTTCTTTGTTCTTGCTTCATGCTGAAATGTACAGTACATTCATTGGACCTCTAGGGTAAAGCCTGCTAACAACATTAAAGATCTGCAACATCTATTATACTCTAAAGTGATCTCCCAAGTTTTTCCTGGCTTGTTTCTAAATTATACCCTGTTTGCCACTCATTTATTTTCAGACATAGTTTCCTCTGGTGCAAAACGCTGGTAAACAAGGCGCTGAGACTTCATGCAGTGTGTTTTTCTTTTTTTTATTTTACCCGAATCACATTTTATCACCAATTAATACATAAAAACAGATCATTCCAAAAATGTTAATACTTTTTCTCACCACCGTAAGATGAAACATTGCTTCTTTCCCCAAAATTCTTCCTTAGACAATGCAGTTGAATTATTTAAAAGATCCAACCCTTAAGTTAAACTGTTTGTAAATCTAAGCAAGCTTCTAGCATTTAGAACAAATTATATCATTTCAACCCAGATAAATTACAAACTCATTTGGACTCAGCAAATTGTGGCAAAGTGGGTTTGCTCTCTACTATAACCCTCATCCTAACCTGTCTGCTCTTTGTCCTCTCAATTATGCATCCGTAACAAGGATATATAGTCCTCTACCCATTGCTCCCTGCAGCAACTCTGTTTGGATGACAAAGAAATTAGCTCAGTGTAATCAAGGTCTCAGCCAGCCCCAATTAAGGTTCAGTCACCCCAGGCTCCTTGATGTGTTTTCACAGAGAGAAAGACGAGGTCCAACACACGAGGACAGTGCAGACACAGGCTTATTTTAACATTGTGTACAAGCATTTTAGG
This sequence comes from Anabas testudineus, assembly GCF_900324465.2. Lineage (NCBI taxonomy): Eukaryota > Metazoa > Chordata > Actinopteri > Anabantiformes > Anabantidae > Anabas > Anabas testudineus. The sequence goes on along the minus strand of NC_046612.1, from coordinate 26,949,022 downwards.
TCATATATTGTAAACGTACGGGGGTCTGAAGGTCAGAGTGAACAGTAAATAATGACATTCTTGTTTAATAAAATTGAGTAGGAGTAGGAATTAGGAACGTCAGACACTTATGTCATATGTCTGTATCAAGACAACTAAGAACAGATTGATCTGCATGGAGAGATCCCACTAAAATAGATGTTATGTTATTTAGGTGACTCTTTAACAAACATGCAGGAGTTCACTGGTAACTAAATGCCTGCAGATCTGCAACAATGTGCTGATGTAATTGACTGCTAATAGTAAAAAGCAGTGCTCTGCACAATTTATAAAACTGACATGTTCTGACATTACCAGCACAACACAAAACAAACCATCATGGAGCTCTCTGAACTCAAAATAATAAGAGCCCAGCATCAGCATTTATTAAAGTGAGTTCTGTCTGATGACTCCTCGGAGCAGATGTCAGCCATACCAACACAGCATTTAGTGCAAGTTGTAAGTTTTTTTTAGTTTATGTACATATAGATATTATTATGTATAATCAACTAATTGAAAAGTGATGGATTAACTGCATTGAAGCCACACATGCCACAATCTAGTAACATCCCTGGTGTGTGAGGTGTGTGAGGACACACACGTGATGTCTACCTTTTTTACATTTCCAGTCTACTTTTTTACCATCAGCTAGGAAATAAAAGGTAAAATGCTCAAAAATAATCTTTTCAAAAACCTGGTATACTACAAATACTGGATGCTTGCATCTGCTTCATATGGATTTGTTAATAAATTATTAAATGTGCAGAAAGCTGCATGCTTTGACAGTGTTGGTTGTACAAACACCTGCAGGTTGTACAAAAACAGCGACAGAACATAATTTGTGTTTTACATTCATGCAGATATAATTCATTCTAATCTTCATACTATTACACTATTACATTCTTCTTTGTGCTTTTTGTTCAATTCAGCACTTTTCTCTTTGATTTCTAGATTTTTAAAGAAGTGAGTTATTGGTGGCTCCTTTTTACACTACAGGATTCTATCTTACAGCAACAATGTCATTCTCAAATGTCTTTTTTTTTGTGTGCATTCCTCTGTTTCTTTTCTGTATGCAAGTTAATGCCTCTGAAAGCACCTTTCGCACATGCACCAGGCATAATGAGAAACCGATTATAGTTCTATTTGCAGCAGTGTGAGAAAAGGCAGCTTAGGGTAAGAAATGTGAATAGAAATGGCAGAAATGCAGTTTAGCTCCACAACAGCTCAGCACATGGCAGCACTACACCTTAAACTTCCTCCTTTCTTAACGTTACCCACTGTTTGGCTGTTCTATTGGTATTTGTTTCCCTTTCACCCTCTATTAAACCTTTCCTAACTGTATTACTAGTGTGGCTGGGTAGCATGCTAACATTTAATATATAGTGGTAAATCAGCTCGTGTAAAAAGCTGATTAGAAAATATTCAAGTTCGAAATGAGGTGTCTTTTTATTTTAACCTGGTTACTTATAAAAGCACTGTATTGATCTGACCACCTTGAAGATGAACGGTCAGCTAAACTTAAAGGATTCAGAATCAAAGCGATTACAGATTCTCTTCTGGGACTGTGAGTGTGTGAACGAAAGTCACAGAAATTCATCTAATAGTTGTTAATATTTAGACAGGAAACATGGGGGACCATAAGAAGTGAGGACATCACCAGTGTCATACTGAAATTAGCTGTAAATGATGGATTAATTATTTGGGTGGTTTAGTGTAGTGGTAAGATCACAGCCTTCCATGTGGGAGACTAGGAGTTCAAATCCCAGCTGTGGCCTACAACCAGTAGGGGTCCTTAGGCAAGACCTCCACACGCTTACCCTGCCTACCATTGTAAGTTGCTTTGGATAAGAGCGTCTGACAAATGACTAAATGTAAATGAATATCTGTACAAACCATTGTGCTAATTCATTAAGTACCTTTATTACTGAATATGTGAAAGTTTTGGCCTGCTGATGCCACTAGGGGATCACAAATGTTCTACTGAATATCTGTAGCACCAGCCAATAGTCACCAAAACTATTGAGCCAAGGGACTAAGTGGCTAGCGGAACAATGCTGCTAGCACACGTCCCGATTGATTGACTGTGCTTTTGCAAAACTGTCTAAAACCAATGCTCTGTGTGGAGAATGGTTGGTTTGGCAGTGGGTACATCCTAAAATTTCAGGCTTAAATCATATCATAAGTGGCAAATAGTTGTTGAGGACTCTGCAATAGTAGTTTAAGCTGATTCAGTTCAAGGTATGAAGGCTGGACAAGATGGTCTTTAACTTAAAAATAATATATGCCTGTTTGACTGAAATTCTCTTTCTTAGTTGGAAAGCTGTGGCCTGACACGCTGTTTGCTCAGGTAGGTACGTTGATGTGTCAGAGCACAATGACATTCCTATTCTCAAACTTAATGTTAAAAATCCTGACCCTCAAAAAGTTCTTCAAGATGAGGGGGGCTGGCAAAGATGTCCTCATAATGGTGAAATGTCATCAGTTTAGAGCTAAACTGTGTTCACAAAAACGCAATAAGAGATGTACCTACACGCACATGCACACGTTTTATCTTTAAATAGCAGTGCTTTAACCCGGCACATTCATCTGATCAGTATAAATGACAGTTCTCATCCCCCTCATGCAGCCCACATGTCTCCTGTTCCTGGCAAATCTGACTAAAATTTATTGTTTTCATCTGAGCATTTAAATTCAACACATACACAACTCAACAATGACGGGGGAAGAGACAGAAGAAGCCACGTGGGAGCATGAGAAGCTGACTGGAAATTAATCATCATAAATCTTGCAGTGGGGGGTGTTGTTAGTGCAATCCTGTTTTATTAAATTGGAAATTTTGAACCAAAGTAATAAACACACTGGGATTTGAAAATGATTACAGAATACAATGATCCAGGCAAATTGGAGAAAAAGCCTCATTTGAAGTGTAGTGCATTGTGTATCAGCAGGCTGTTAGAATTGGATAAATTAAAAGAGAAGACAAGAGAGGAGAATGAAAGCTGAGAGAAGTCACTACACAGCGTTCGAAGCAGCTAATTCCTTCTACTTCCCTGATGATCGAGAGCAGGTGGATGACTCCATGTGAGTGAAAGCAAAAGCATCCCTAACCTTGGCCTTTATGCTCTGCAGCTGAAGGCAGAGGCAGCATGGAGAGATAAAAAGTCATGTGACCTGGATTAAAGTACTTTATATTCTGAGCTGCATCTTTCTGCTTTAAATATAATGCCTTGCAAACAAAGTGAGGGTGCAGGGAGCAAAAGTGGCTACCTCTATTCATAAACAGAGCTTATGTATGTGTGTCTGTGCATGGCTATGTTTGTGAGGACCCCTTTGAGTTCTGTAGACAGTGAGTGCAGACATATTTGAAAGTGAGAAAATTCTGGCTGGCCATTCGCCCCTGTGCATGGTTGTTTGTTTTTAGGATTCAGGGTAGAATCTGATTTAGCTCAGGGCCATAATGCACCAAGCTGACAGCTGGTTGTGCCATGGAGTCCTGTACCAGTGTACCCACAGTTAGCTGGTGGCTAACCCTCTAAAATGATTGGTAATGGGTAAAATAATCGTAATATTATATCACAGGTACAGGCATAAGTGTGGGCAATGGGTCAGATCTGGTACTGAGCTTTGCAAGTGCTGGCCAGATTTACAAAGTTGGACCCATGCTGGACTCTGCTGGTGAGACGCCAGTTGGTGGCGCTTCAGCAGGTTTAGTGTGATGTATCAGGTACTGAGCTGTTTAAAGTCTCATTTAGCAGCAACATTAATATTTAAAGTCAGTAATATTGACTGATCTCATCAGGTGGCACTAAATGATCAGTCACACTTTACTTTTGTGTAATTAATCAGTGGAGTGCAAAAGCATAGGGGTGAATAGCTGCTGAGGAAAAAAACCCAGGGAAGTACAGCACAGTGAGTGACAGTCCTGATGTGTTAGAGCATGAACAGAAGCAGCAAGTCGACTGCAGGACAAACACCAGGCTAAAGTGCTCAGCTGGATCCAGTTTGCTTTCATTTTCCTTGAGCTGTAACTACAACATGATTGATGAGTCCACTTGTGGCAAACTGAATTGTTTGGACATATACACACCAGTGCATGGAGCAGAAAGGATTCAGATGGCCAGCTGGCAGAGCTGCCCTTATTGATGCAATCAGTGGTCTTGATAACTGCTCACAAAGACAATATTTGGACCATGTACCTAAATAAATGATAGTGTCTGATTAAAAGCTGTTAATGCTTCAGGTTAAAATGATTAGCAGACATAATGTTGGGAAGTTTCAAATTAGAATGACTCACTGGCCATTAATGCACAACCTTCAAAAACCGGAGGTTGTGTATTCAGTAGATTGGTAGTCTGTGTGTCTCTCACCCGTCACTTTCTCATTTTACTGACAAGTGAGGCATGTTCAAAGGCAGATTATAAGAGTGAAAAGCTTCAGTGTTGGTTCATGATGTAAATATTAAGCTTTATCCTGCTCTGCACAGTAAACCTGGTAAAAGATCAGCTCCTGTTCGCTCTTCAGTTATGGACATAAAGATGGCATAACCCGATTTACTATCAATAGTAGTAGTAGTGAAGTTTATAATTTATGTTATTTTTTATATTTACATTTCTTAAATGTTTATCCTTAACCAACATCAGATAATAAAAGTCAAATACTATCCTTTTTTTACTTATTTGTGTTTTTTTTTTTTTGTAACACATTTGATGGTGAGTTGTGTAATAGATCATTTGCTGACCTTTAAAACGTTGACAGATAACTGAAAATGCCATCACTTTGATGGATGAAAAGTAATTGCAGGTGCTGCAATGCTCACTTTATGTAACCTACAAACCTAGACAGACTGTAACAAAATGGCACAACAGTCAAATAAAAGTGTGTGTTTGTGTGTGAGAAAGAGCGAGAGAGCAAGAGAGAGAGAGAGAGAGAGAGAGCTTTAGCTACTTATCCTTAGCTATTGTCTGTTTGTGTTGTGAAAAGTGTGTATTTTTCCACATATCCATTCTGGTACTGTTCATTATATGTCTTGCTGTATCTTGTGTACATCTTTTGTGTATTTTATTGTATTGCATTTGTTCATCGTGTCCATCTCGTAAGTGCAAACTGAATGATCACTGTAAGAGTGTCTTGTTTCAGACTCATGTTATAACTTTAGATGAGGGAAATAAACAGATGTGCACAATCAATAAACATGTTTGCCAAAGCCTTGTGCCTGTTTTCCACACCGTTTCCAGCTCATTACATCCCCCCAGTACTCGTGATGTTAGTAATTGTTGGTAACTGCCTTCCCAACTTGTTTAAAGGTTTGACTGTGAAAAGAACTGAGAAATTGTATTATTGCATTTAGTCATTTGGCAGATGCAAAGCAACAAGGCAAAGGCAGGGTAAGCGTAAGGGGGTCTTGCCTAAGGAAACCCCAGTCTACTGCACGGAGAGCAGCAATCTTACCACTACATTATCCAGCTGCTATTATTGTGTACTATGTGACAATAACTTTCTCAGAACAGGGCTCTATCTTGCTGCAGGTGCAATGCCAGGATTCCTGCCAACACAGTTTTCCTAGGTCGTCAATTTTCTGTTAATTACTTTTAATTACACTACAATTACTAATAATATCAGCCTTATGAATATAATCCTGCAAACCAGCAGATCAGGCCAGGTCAGTGGTATTTGTGTTGCAGGTCACATGCCAAGAAGAAGTTGATCATGAGATGGAAGTGTGTCAAAAACCACAGGCTGCACCAAGTTAAACTGCATCATTCCTGTTTTGCTGTTTTGTCTATTACTGTACTGTGTTGTACAACTGTTATATCCACACTGAAACATGTAAAACACATCATAGAGTTTCTTTGGCTCTGTGCTTCCACTTTCATACTAAATTTTAAGTTGAGTTAGTGGGAGATGAATTCATTGCTGCCTTTTCTGAATATCAGCCTTTCCCATTATTAGTTTACCTTGAAAGGTTTCAGTGTGTGAAAATAAGTAACCACAGTTTGGCACACATACAAGCCAGCCTCTAGTTTTACATTGTAATGCTTCACTAAAATTCACCTCTGACACGACATATTTATTTTGGCTGCACTGTTCCATCAAGTGGAAATACTCTAGATGTGTTACAGTAAGTAGAAATTCCGCCTGACATGCTCAGTATCTTTGGAAACTTTGCAATCTCTATATGACATATCCACAGCATGCTTACAGTGGGACTGAGGAGGATTAAAGACTGCATGCAGTTTGAGCATGTGTCTTACCTGCAGTCTTGGCGCGGGTTGGCAACATAACCTGGGTAAGCTCCCTCAGTGATGTCACGGCACATTTTGCTGTCTCTATCGGAGGGCAGCAGGGTTCCTGCTCGTACCATCAGTCCCAAACAGTGGTCAAAAGTGTTGCGCTCTTCTGGACCATCCTCCGTGAAGTAACAGTGTCCTAGAACGTCATATCCTACCACATCTTTTACCTGGGAGGGTGCACACATATCAAATTACATTTATAGGCTGATAGTATGGCACACTAGTGCAAGGCTTATGTCACTACTCTTGAAAGATATTTGAAGAGGATGAGTGCAATCAGCTGTGAAAGTAACAACAAGGCCAAGTCCTCATTTTTATACCTTTTGCTGATTCATGCACAGTTATTTAGCACAAGGGAAGAAAAAAAACATTGAGGGAAATAGACTCTGTCAAATAACTGAGCATTAAGATGAGGAAGACTGATTGTTGTCTGCATATCAGCAGTTCACAGTAGCAAGGAATAGACTCCATCATGAACGTACTGTGAGAACTTTTCTGAGACTGGAGCCCAATAATTCAAAAGGGTCTCTCACCACGAGCATTTCCAGAGAATGATTTTAGTCTTTCCACAGTGATGAACAATAACACCCTTACTTGGCTGTGTTGGCTGACCTCCTGCTGAAACTGTCAAGAAGTCATTTTGGGGCACTCTAAAATGTTTTCACTGTGTTTTTAGCAGTTTGCTTTTGTAATTACTGTGTATGGGACCACATTTCAGGCCAGTGTGTGTTATGTGTCTTAAGACACCTGGTGGCTTAGATTCCATAGTTTTTCTGTAGACTTTAGAAAAATGACCTTCCTAATGTGAGGCTTGGAAGTGTCTGGTTACTGGACGTCGCTGCCAGTCGAGGATCAATACCAACATGTAACAACTGTGAAGCTGTCAGACAACCAGTAGAGGCTTCATGAAGTCAATGTGAGTATCCAAGACATCCAGCACAGAATGCCTGATCAGTAAAACCACACCTGTTCAGGGTTTGTAGTTGGCTTGTGTTATGGCTTGTGTTACCTTTAAAAAGAAGGAAGCCGTGTCCTCCTGCTTTCACACTTTGTGAAGCTAACTGGCTAGTGGCTGTTGCTTCACATTTACCATACAGTAATGAGATTGATATAAATCTTCCCCTTAAACACATGGCATGAAAAATTCCCAAACACATCATAGAAAAACAAAACAAAACAAAAAACACGAAACTGACCAGGAGTCCGTTGGAGCCGTGGATGGTTACGCAGCGGGAGAAGGAGTGGTGGATGGACAGATTGCTGACAGAGGTGGGGGGATCATAGCCTCCCCTCTCATCCACATCTCCGTTCATGTGGAAGTGGACGGGATAGTGTCCCAGTGTCTGCTGCCCCATGTGCTGTAGCTCCACTCCAGATATATGGACCGCCCTGAAGCCCCGTTCCATCTGATAAAGACACAGGTGCATGTCATACAGTCATGCAGAAACATGTGGTTGTTGCAAACAAAAGTAAATAAACGTTTTACATGCAATGATACATGATGAAGACCATTGCAACTGTAGGTATTTGTTCATGAGAAATATCTATAAGAAAAGGAGGAAAGGTGTGATGGTGAATGAGGGATACTAAGAAAAGGAAGAAATGGCAAAGAGAAGAAGCAGATACAAGAAAGGGAGTTGAAGAAGGAGACCTAGACCTGCAGAGAAATAAATGAAGGTGAGAAGTGGAGAAAAGGAGAGAAGAGGTTTAGGAGGTCGAAAAGGAAAGATGAAATGAATACATGAAGGATGTACAAAACGGGGAAACAAGATGGAAAAGCAGAATGCAGGAGAAAACAAAGAAAAGACATGGCGAAGGCCATCGAGAAGAAGAAAGAAACCAGGGATAGAAAAATGATGTAACAAAGGTGAAAATACAATGAAGAGATGAATAAAAAAAGAGAGGATGAGGGACGTGTTGGAGGCACGTAACATAACAGAGCAGTCAGTGTGGAGACTGAAGAAGCAGAGCAGGTGGAGATTGACTGAATAAAGAATGTTAGAGAGCAGAGTGACACACGGATGACAAACAGCTCTCTTTCACTAAAAAGCCCCCTATTGCACGGCATCATGAGAAAACCTCCAGACTTACACTTTGGATGATTCTTTGGAACTTCAGTCGATAGACTGTGGCCTTTAAAACAATCTTACAAACCCCTGCTGTTTGAGGAACAATTAAAAAAAATACAAGCTGAAATTCAGGCTGCTCCTCTCAGCTCATCCTGCTGACAACAGTGGAAATGGAAACACACCAGTAACATCAGAACTGGAGCATTCTGAAAGGCTTCACTGAAATCTCACCGAGGCTTATCTTTGTACGATGTACACACACACACACACACACACACATTAAAAAATATGTGATGTGATGGGAATGTATAATAGGATATGATAGCTTGCTCTACAGAGAGAACACGTCTACAGGCTGTGTTTGTACCTCTCTTTCGTGTGATCTTCTGTCCTTGCCTGTCTCTTAGAGTCTCTTCTATTCTCTTTTTACTGGCAGACAGGATCATACATACACCACGGAGTATCTCAACTTTCTCTAGTTATTATTATAATCAAACATCAGTGCAGTCCATTCGGACTGGCCAGCCAGATTACACTGTGGTTTTTAATTATTACACTGGTTTGTTGTTTGATTAAACAATCTCAACTAATGCTCCACTGAATTCAATATTCCTTTATCAGCAGATGAGGTTTGGCCAGCTCCCACAGAGTTGGCTCAGTTCATCATCCATCATCTGCTGATAAAGACCAAAACAGTGCTATTCAGTACTGTCAAATTCCATCTACATAGTCTGTAAAAATTTTTGCACTGATTTACCAAAGCAGTCACAGTTACTGTTGTAATCCTTAAATTACAACTATGTTCATAATGTGACAGTAGCACAGTAGTGAAGCCTCAAAGCAAGAAGGATTCTGGACCAAAACAACGGGCTTTTGTTGTCATGCTGCCACAAACAACACGTGGACTCATTTTTTACAGATACAGTAACTGTCACAAACCATACAGGTACAGGCACCAGTGTACCTTTATATGTCCACCAAAAGTGTCGAAGCTGAAGAATTTGCAGGCCTCATTGGCGTAGCAGCCGGGCTCCATCTCACCTCGGAGCAGGATGTTCCGACTCAGCAGGCCCACCTCCGCTCTCATATCAACACCATCCACCTCCTCACCCATGTGGATGAACTGGGCCTTACCTGAAGGCACACACACACACACACACACACACACACACACACACACACACACACACACACACACACACACACACACACACACAGTCCTCAGCTCAAGAGCTAAACATTGAAACATCAACTGTCCATTTTCATTAGGGAGCATGAAAAGTGCAGTTTGTTATTTGTGTGTGTGTGTGTGTGTGTGTGTCAGATACATATGATAGAGGACATAATGGTTAAGCTGAATCATAGTTTTTAGCACCACTCTTTCTTTTTAAAGGAGAATAGGCAGGCAGCAGTGGTAATTATGGTGAACAGACAGAGGCACATTGCACACAAACACACACATTAAATCTCTACCACCTCCTTTTCCCTCCCTTCTTGCTGCTGTTGGTTGCAGCAAGAAGGGAGGAGACAGAAACCCAACCACTTCTTCACCCCTTCCCAGGTGAAACTTTATGATCCCACTCACAGAAGATGATGGTAGAGGAGTGTTATTGTCAGTTAACTTAAAAAAACTAAACTAAACAAACATCTGTGGCCTTTTACAGTAGTATTTTTTAATTCAGAATATAATTAAAAAATACTATATCTCACATTCTATATCCATTCTGTTTACAGTTATATTGTGTAAGGTATTATACCTTTAACACTGTAGTGTTGAAGGTACTGAAGTGCCTTAAAATGTTATTTGTTGCGATTTGGTGCTACAAATAAAATTGAATTGAACTGAATTAAATGAGTTATGCTGCTCTAGATTAGTCTGCTGGAGGACCCCCTTGAGCTCCTCTCCACCATTGCATGTCATTAACTTTGTGTCTTCTCTCTCCTTATGGTCTTAAACCTTAAACACTGTAAAGTTCATTGACATGAATTCTGTTGTGTCAGTGATTAGTCGCTATACAAATACAATTGAATTGATTTGAAAGTCTACCATAAAAACATGAATAGTATTAAAGGGTAAATGCTGATGTCTCTGGAGTCCCAAGAACTTCTGATGCAGGATCCTCCAGCATTTCCTGCAGGATACATCGAGCTGACTATGTCCTGCCAAGAAAATAATTATCTCTTCCAGAATACATTTTTTTTATGCAGGATAGTGCACCACAGGAATAAAAGAAGAAAAAAGCATAATGATAATTTGGAACAATGCATTCAGTGTTCTTTTCAGAACTTAGTTTTTAATAGCATCACCACTGTAACTGTAAATATTTTAGGAAAAAAACATTAATAACAGGAGACTGCATATTGACCACCTGTTACAGTATGAATATGAATATGACTGTGGGATGGATATGTCACATAATTATTGAAATTCCAAAGTATACAGAGCAGGACACAAACACAGCAGAAGTCTCAGTCATTCACAACTGGCACAAATCTTGAAATGTGTTTTACAGATAAGGGAGACCAAGACATTTAAGAATGCCGTTCTCAGTCCTCCCGCACTCATGGGAAAGCTATAACACTATGCATTTTGCACAGTGCAGCTCCGTGGGAGGTCAATTTACACCTCAATAAATGATAGTGAGGCTGGGGAGAACAAAGAGAGTCCAATGAAAGGCAGGCATGAGAAGGAAACGGGCAGCACAATAGCTAAGTGGAAGAATGTTGCAGAAATGCTAACAGCTCTGTGTCTGCTACTCCTACACATTCACATTCTGAACAATCCAAATGTGCTGATTAGGGGAAACAAAGTGATGCCAGAAAAAGAAATGAAATCAAAGAAATGTTCAAGTGTGTAATCGGAGAGACAGAAGATCACACACCCACATGCTTAATCTCCTTTCTCTTCCCACTCTCTCCAGCAGCACAGCCAGGACTCAAGAAGTACAAACCAACACTTTCATACCAGCTCCGACTTAAATCAGTAGCCCAGGATTAAAATCCATTTTCACATCCTTCTTTACTCAGAATTTATTAAGGTTGCCTGCTGTAAATGAATCTAGGCACTGCCATGACATTATACAAAGACATTAGAGTGAAAAATGTGATTACAACTACAACCTTTTTCATCCTCAACAATGAGCCCAACGTCGCTGTTGCACCTCTCGATCCAGAGATGCTATAAAAGCAGATAAATGCATTTATCAAACTATGATATCAAATGATTCAAATCACATATGGCTTGCTTTGAGCGTGCACATATTTTTGATGGCTTCATTTATGCACTGGCCCACTGGATGTTAATGATGAGTCACTTCCCAGAGTTCGCAGATTATTTTTGTTATGGTGCAAACTAATCTGGAGATTCACAGTCTAACTTCACAAGTTTAGGCAAATGTCAGGATAGAAATAGAATAATGTTAAATCCTGCACTGCTCCAGGCCATTGATCCATTCCACAAAATTTATTTCCAACACTCATCATCATTTATGCCATTTAGAACTCTCAAAAGTTCAACATGTAAAACTGACAAGTTATTGGACTCAAACTGATAAATAGCCCTAGGCTATCTGTTTCAGTGTCTCTCTCAGCCATCTCCCGGATCCCAGCTGCCAAAAACAAAAACAACACACCCTCCCTGTTTGTGCATAACCTCAGGGGCTGGGGAATAGACTTAATTATCATTGCATGTTCAAAAACAGTGCTGCTAAGTGGCAAACAAACAGGAATTAATGACAGGGATTACAGGAGGAGAATGTCAGGACAGGAGCTCTGTGGAGCTCACAAAAACTGGATTTTCACTTTGGATGGCCAATCACCCAGTGGCGTCATAGAGCCAAGGAAAAACAGAGAGGAAGGAGTTGGAGGCTTTAATATCATGATCATCTGATGCAGCCGGGCAAAGTAAAGTAAACTCCAGCAGTTCAGGCAGAAAATAAATCCTGGACTCCTAAATCCACAGTGAAAGAAATGCAAACTTGGCTATCTTGGTGTGTGAATCAGTGACAGGAAGCGAAAGCTATAAGAGGACACGTCATGTCACATTACTGCAGACTTTTAGCCAGTCAGTGCTTGGGGTGTTTTTTCCAAGAGACACAGACAAAGGACATTTGTATCATACAACAGGATAGTGAGAGCTGACAAGGCTGGCCCAAAGAATTCTGCTGAATGTGTGCGTGATGCAAAAAGAAAGAAAAAAATAATGTCTGTACATGTATGTATTCATAGTAATGTGCTGTGTGTCTATGTATGTGCGTCAGTGTAAATGGCCAAGTCAGGAACACACAGTTCTCCAGCTTGCAGGTTGAAACTTTCCCTTGACCCTAAGTCAGTTCAAACACCCTCCACACGCTGCTCTACGATGTCTCAATCTGGACTCTATCAGACTGCATGTTTGCACACACAAACCTACACACACACGCACTTTTATACTACTTACTCAGTAAAGACATTCAGTGACATACGTATTCCCTAAATCTTAAAGAGGTCTAAAATGGCACCTCACTAACTCAATACACACGCACTCTCTGACCTCTCGACCATCCTTTGCAGAATCACAGTTTGGGGCCCGCATTGCTGATTAACATTCATTTGTCATTTAAATCTGACACTGTCCTCACTAGTTTTAAAGCTGCTGTGGTTCAGTCTATACTTATGAACCACACTTTGATCCTTGAGTCTTTTAATAATCTTTTAACAATCTAAACCAACAATCTAAGTCAGCCTGCATTCAGAGCCTGGCACTCCACTGAAACTGCACCTGCCTAAGTGATAAATGATTTTCTCCTCACTGCTTCTCTTAATGAATTGATCTTAGTGGAGCTTTTGATACCACTGAAAGGCTGATGACCATTCGTAAAATATTGCATTGAAATCCTGCTTGTCCGCTGTGAAATGTTTAAGTTGGTTATTAACCCTGGACCGACACAGACACCAGCTTTTTTCTGACAGCAAAAAACGTTGTCACATTTCATCCTGCCATCTTATTTGAACCAGCACGTTACAGATTTCACTAAGACAGCCTTCTCTCACCTATGTAATATGGCTGACTCATACATTTGTGTCATTCGGACTTTAATATTGCAGTGTTTTGTTTTCAGGCCTGTTATTTACTTCCATCCCAAGCTCTGCTCTCTGCAGGGTCTTGTCCTAATGAGGCTCCTCTATCTGGAACAACCTCTCTCTGCCATTAGCTCAGACTCTGTCAAAGCTTTTAAATTCAAACTACAGTTAGGGGTTTATTGTACCTCTTGCTATTTTTACCACTAGTGGGTCAGTTCTATTAGGTACAGTATACGCCATGTTGTGGGCCTCCAGCTTTGTTCTCATTGTCTTAATGATAATGTTCCCTTTTTCTATACACACACCAAAAGGATTTACCATGTGCAATACTGATATTGGAATATATAAATAAAACATAACTTGCTTAGTTTTTATAGGGGTAAACAAGCTGACACTTTTTGCCATATTAGCTACCATGTCTTCTGGAGGTCAGAGTGAAAGTTAGCATTCATAATGCTGATAATAATCCTTGTGAATCCCTAGTGTTTTGGTGCACAATTTGAATGCCACACAGGAATGGAGGTAATAACTGCAAGTGGTATACAGAAAAGTAATTACAGAATTAAAATCCATTGACAGTGTCTGTAATTGGATCTGACATAATGAAAAACAGAAGGAATCGTCATCTCTTTGCAATAAAACACTCTTTTAATTCAACTGTTTGTGTGTTATCTGATTCACATGCATTATAGTAATCCAAGTCTCAAGCTAAATGTGATTAGCTCTTGAGCCTTCCAGCTCCTAAACTGAGATTGCAATAATAGTTACTTAAATGCATTCTCAAAGAAGAAGTAAGAAACTAATTTAATGCAAGGTTGTTTCTTTTCACTGCTTCTCTCACCTTTTGTTTTTAACCTTGTGAAACAAAGTGGCTTGCAAAATAAATGCTATAAAAGTAAAGCAGGCGTTATGCACCTTACCATTTCAATTTAAGTCCTTAAAATGAAGTGGACAATGTGTGTTTGGGTTGGCTGTGGTCTTTTAAAAGATTTTTACTACAATCTCAATTAGTGGCTTAAAATGTCCTCACCTCACTGTTAATGATCAGCAGCTTAGTGGTGGCACACTGTGCCCGCTTTGTGACACGGGGTCTTCTGGTATCTACTACAGCTAGGCTGTTAGGCTGCTACTGCTAATTGCTTTTAGCATTTAGAACTTTTTGATCCAGAAAATTCATTGTTGGAGCAATGAGTGAAATTTCAACTATTCAAAATTGCATTGTTCCGTTTATGATACAACATATTTGCATTCAGACTGAAGTCCCCTTAAAACTCCAAATTGTTCAGTTTTCAAATAGTTCTCGCTGCATTAGTCGAATGCAACTGAGCTAATGAATCAGCTTTTAGTTAAAGTGAGTTTACATACACTTCAAAAACCTGGTTACTGGAAATCCCAGTATACGTGCAGCATGCCGGGGTAGGTGAGTAACAGCACTGTGAGAGAGAGACACACATAAAGCGAAAGACAGTGACAGCACTCCTTTATTAAAGGAATACAGTGTGAACATTTTAAATAAACTTATTTAGACATCTACAGGGCACTTTGTGTTGGTTTCAGTTGAGTTGGATATTGGGTGGACTTTAAAAAAAGGCTTTGTGTAATAAGCTCTCGTTTCATCTAGATGCTCCTCTCAGCTGATATTAGTTACTTTCAGCAGCCTTTGTTATGCACATGAACTCTTGTAAAAAGCAGATTAGAAACCTTATTAAGTTTACATGGCAGAGTAACCAGTGTGCTGTGGGAGAAATCTACCTTGGGAAATCAGGTTTCTCTAATACCCTGCCCTGATTATGGTAACGAGGTTTCCCGTTTACATTTACACTGACAAGAAATCAGTTTTCTCGAGAAATAGTGGCAGTTGAAGCATAGTGCACTGACTCAATGGCCACATTAATTCCTACAGAACACAAAGTAAATTACAGTACTTACTGAAACAATGACTTTCCAAAGAAAGAAGTCAACTCACTGTAAATTCTCATTGTGTGATTTTGTGGAATCAGCTAGCATTTTTAATTACCTTAACAAAAATAATTAAGTTTTATATTTTCAAGCTAATTTACTTTACAATTTTGAGTTTACGTTGATAAAACCCATAAACAAAAACAAAAAAAGTTTCTTAAAAGTTACTCACTCATTAAGTTCATAAAATACAAAGCAAATTAGCGTATTAAAAGACTTCCCAGCATGTATTTGATGAGTTAATGCTTTCAAAAGATTGCTCTCTTTATAACTTAAACGAAAATAGTCATTGTAGAAATTTGATATGTTTCTTAAATACATATATACATTAGATCATGATAACTTATTTTTACACCAGCATAAACTATGTGGACCTTGATAA
Source organism: Anabas testudineus (assembly GCF_900324465.2). Classification (NCBI taxonomy): domain Eukaryota; kingdom Metazoa; phylum Chordata; class Actinopteri; order Anabantiformes; family Anabantidae; genus Anabas; species Anabas testudineus. The sequence continues at coordinate 26,933,243 of NC_046612.1, read as the reverse complement.
AGGTTGGTGTGAAATTCAGTCCCAGTCCAAAGTATGTAAGACGTTACATGTAACGTGTTTGATAAACTGCTATCATAGTCTCACTGGCAGAGTGCATTTGAGTTAAATGCATTTGAGCGACATGTACAGACAACAGTCAGCTTCAGCCCAGATGTGAAAGTATATGGGCGAGGACCCTTACACACCATTTCAAGCATCATTCATTCCATGGCTGCATGCTGTGTAAGTTACTGGTTCTCTCACCTTGGACTTTGACCTGGTTGGATGTGCAGGTAGGACATGGCAACAGGGTAAACTCTTCAACCTGGTGCATGGAGTAATCTGTACTGGCCACCACCACCTTATCCCCGGTTCCCCAGCCATCTGGTTGGTCAGCAAGTTCCAGGATGCTGCTGTCGGACAACACATCAATGGAAATGGAGGCCTGTGGACGAACTATACAGGGAAATAGCAAAAGTTTAACTGCAAAGAATGCTGCAACATTCTTACAGGCCCTAACAGTCACATGCTGAAAGAACTGTCTGTCAAAATTGGGTATGTCCAAAGTGCATGTGTTAAATTTATGCTTCTGGATCACATTTGCAAGAAAGCAGATGTTTTTGAGTAACAGGGCTAAGTATGTGTTTTGATTTAACTATATGCTGTAAGTATACAATACAAAGGTTTTGGAAAGGTGACAACAGTTCCTTTACAGCTGTAGACTGCTGACATCAAGAAATGAATATGAGACAGAAGATCAACATTTCAGCTTTTATGTCTGGATCTAATATACAACCTAGAAGATAGCACCTTTTGCACCATGTATTTTTCATGTGAGCAAAAGTATCGGAAATGTTACTGACAGGTGTGTTTTGTTGCCCTAGTACCTAGTCCTATTACACTGATTATTCAAACAATAAATAGCACTGACTGTCTATGCTCAGCGTCTGATTTGGGTTTTGCCTGTTTAGACTGCATTTACAAACCAACATGAAAACCAGAGGGCTGTCTATGGGTAAAAAACAAGCAAGTGTGAAGCTGATAGAAGATGGAAAATCAATCACAGCCATTGCACAAATGTTGGATATAGTCTGTACAATAATTTGGAATGTCCTGAAGAAGAAAGAAACCACTGGTGTACTAAGTAACAGAAGTTGAATGGATAGACTAAGGTAGACAACAGCAGTTCACAACAGAAACATTGTGAGAGCTGTAAAGGACATTTTATGGACTAACCCTAACATTAACCAAAATGGAAAGGCTAAAGTTTGGAGAAAGAAAGGATGCTGCTTATGATCCCAAACATACAACCTCATTAGTTAAACACAGTGGAGGTGATGTCATGACTTGGGCTGCATGACTAATTCTGGGACAGGCTCAATAATGTTCATTGATGATGTAAAACATGATGGCACCAGCTAAATGAACTCAGATATCTCTGTAAAAGATTTTGTCTGTAATTTAAAGAAAGATGCAATCAATCTGGTTGGGAGATGCTTCATCATGCAGCAAAATAATGACCCAAAACACAGTGAAACACACTGCCAAACAAAAAAGGAGTTCATCAGAGGCAAGAAGTGGAAGAAGTGAAGTTTTAGACTGGAAGTCAATCTCCAGACTCAAACCCTATAGAGCATTGAGAGCACACACATATATATAATTTTTCATACTTTATGTTGTGTAGATTAATTTTTAAATAAAACAGATATTTCCATTTTGGTCAAATCAAATCAAAAACCTGTTTAAATCATATCATCTCATCCTATGAAATAGAATAACATTTTTTAAGATGTACTTAGGACCCTGTGTCAAATTAAATTGACTGGATATGGTTAGAATACAGTGTACAGTGGCAAGGAAAAAGTATGCAAACCTTTTAGAATTTCATTGTCTTCTGCATTAATCTGTCATAAAGTGTGATCTGATCCTCATCTAAGTCAAGAGTATTAAGTATATTGTGCCTAAAATAATAACACAAAAAAATTCTGATCTTTTATGTCTATATTGAGAACAACTATAAAAACATCATAGTGATAGTGGAAGAAGCAATAATCTCAACCAGGTGCTTCCTGTAGCTGTGGATCAGACTTGCAAATTGTTCAGGAAGAATTTTAGATCATTCTTCCAGGCAGAACAGCTTTACCGCAGTCATAATCTTTGGACATCTCATGTGTGTGGCTCTCTTATGGTCGTTCCATAGTATCTCTTTTAGGTTGCGGTCCCAGGCTTTGACATGGCGACTCCAAAATGCAAATTTTGTTTTTCTGAAGCCATTCTGTTGTGGAAATGCTCCTGTGTTTTCGTTCATTGTCTTGATGCACCTTGGTAGACTTGAAATGTGTTCATTTCAATAAGTAGCAGCATCCTTCGTGGTGTCCTGCCATAGACACCAGGCTTGTTCAGTGTTTTACCTACATAGATTCTGAACAGATGTTAGCCAGTTCCAATGATGCCTTCAAATTTTCGGCTGTCACTCGAGGTTGTTGCTTTACTTCACTGATGAGTGTTTGTTGTGCTATTAGGCTCACTTTGATTGGAAACGTTTTTGAAATCACTCTGTAACCCTTCCAATAGTTCACATACTTTTTTCACTAGCACTATGATGTTTTTATGGTTGTTCTTAATCTAGACATAAAAGATCAGAATTTTTTTTGTGTTATTATTTTAGGCACAATTTATTTGTTAATATTCTTGACGCAGATAAAGATTTTACATTTTACACATTTTATGACAAATTAATGCAGACAACCACAAAATTCCAAAGGGTTCACAATGTTTTTCTTGCCACTGTATAAGGTCAAGTTAAAACCAAGACATGAAGTCCTAAGAATTCACTGAAGACCTATATAATAACATTTTGTTGTGAGGAATACAGTAGATAAAGGGGATAATGTCATTTCTAAAGCTCTGAGTATCCCCAGGAGCACAGTGACCTTAATAATTTAAAAAAGGACTATGTTTCATAGAGTGGCTAGTTAAGAAACCACAGTCCACTTAGAGTTAAACTGCATTTACAGGACTCCACTGGGTGTGTGAGAACAAAAGTTCTCTGGTGTGATGACAAAAAATTAAATTCTTTAGGCAGAACTCCAAGCACTATGTAATGTGGTGGTTGCATCAAGCAATGGTGGTGAAAACTAACACCCCACAGACCATCTGCTGAGAGACCTGAAAATGACAGTTCACATACAATTTCCATCCAATCTGATGGAGCTTGAAAGAATCAGAAAGAATGGGATGAACTGTCCAAATACAAGTGTGTACCCATAAAGAGTCAAAGCTGTCGGGTTAATGAGTCTATCTGGATAGCCAGGAGTCCTGGTGGTTCTAGACTTCCTCCATTTCACAATGATCAAGGCCACTATGCTCCTGGGAACATTGTGTACTGTGGAGGTCTGCCCAGAGTTTATTGAACTTCATGTCTTGGTTTGTCACGAAGGATTGTCAGGTTTTCTATATACAGTGCATCCAAAAAGCACTTAACTTATTTCCCATTTTGTTACGTGACAGCATTATGCCAAAATTGATAAATTCATTGTTTCCTCAACATTCTACAAAACATACTGCAAAAATGTCAAAGCGAAAAAAAAGAACATGTTAGAAATTTTAGCAATTTTTTAAAAAAATTAAAAATGAAAAAAATCACATGTACATAAGTATTCACAGTCTTTGCTCAGTCCTTTGTTGAAACACATTTATCACCAATTACAGCCTCTTTTTGAGTATGATGCTACAAGCTTGGCACAACTATTTTTGGGAAGCTTGTAGAAACATTTCAAGGATGATCAGTGGAAACATGATGCATTCAGAGCTTAAATTTGAGTCTCATGAGAAAGGCTGTGAATATTTATGTTAATGTAATTTTTTTTGGTTACTTGCTTTTTAATTTAAATAAAAAGGCAAAAATAAAAATAAATGTTTTCACTTTGACATTATGTGGTATTTTTTATGAATTCATTTTGGTATAAGGCTGTAACATAAAATGGGGTTAAAGTTAGGCACTGTGAAAACTTTCTGGATGCACTGTAGTTCTATACAGTTATATTTTGTAAGGTTTTAAACCTTACAATGTAAAGTGAAATGACTTGGCGCTATATAAATAAACTGAACTGAACTGAATTGAAGCGTGGACATTTTATACATGAGTTTGTGTCTTACTAGACCATGTCAGTTCAATTTGCTATAGGCTCCAGTTCTAGGCTCATCTCTAGAAAAATTAAAGCAGTCAAAATCTAAGGTTGGATCTACAAATACAAGGTAAAAAACATGAAGAAACATGAATTTACATGTGACAGGACAAGACAGCATGTGATAAACATACCCAGTTTTCCACAGAGAAAGCGAACCCTGTAGTTGTGACATAGGCCATGAGACTGGTCCTTGTTGAGACAGACAAAACCATAGTCCTTGTCATTCTTGTGGATCACATCTCCTGTATGGTCGGACTTTATGCCATCATGGGTTTCAGCCTGGACAAGGGAAATACCAATGAAAAAATGTGACCAGCACCAAAATATTGAATTGTGAGGCACATCAGTGTTATAGTAGATGGCTGAGTTCCTCAAGACCAAAGGAAATTTCAATATGTGAAGTAAGTTTTCCTACATCTTGCAAAAGACAAAGAAATATATTACAACATTCCTTGTGTGCAGGTATCTGAAAGTAAACAATTTTTTAGTACAGTACATTTCATCTGGACTACTCCTGCATAGCAACAATTTAATCCAAAGCTCTGTAATAACCACCAAGCTGGCATTAGCATGAGTCTTCATTAGCTATCAGCTATTAGCTATTCATTCAATCTTCTGACAAGGTATGGGTAATTAACAGCACGTCACTTTCTAGTGCGTGATTTTCTAGGCACTGGGAAAGAGATGCTATCATGTTTTCATTTCTCTGTTAAGATTGATACAGTCACAGACATATGCATCACCGGGGGTCCAGTTTTCTACCTAGATTGCTTGCATCTCCTGCTGTTTTTCGTTGTCTTGTAAGTCACAGTAAATGTTACATAAAGTAGTTGTACACATTCACTCCCACATGCATGTGCTGCGTGGGGTTCTGCAGCAAAAACTTTTCTGTGATCAAAACTAATGTTGGTTACTGGTATACAGCATAAAGTTTAGTGCTAACACTCCTCTCTGCCACATTTTACCAAAATCCCATGTGTGCCACACCATTAGCTGGCTAGCAAGTCCCCAACAATCTATCAACATCTGGCTTATTGTAATAAAGATATTGAAAGCAAAGGATGAAAGTTCCAAAGCCAAATAATTTATACCATTTTCACTTCTGTGAATTCACTGCCAACATCAAAATTGCCTTTGACATGGGAACTCTGGTAGGTTTAACATGTGTAGCGTGCTCTTGTGCAATCCAGTAGATTTCCCTTCAGAACAGTGCTGGTGGCATAACATACCGAAGAGGCCAGGAGAAGTTGCCAGTTCTCTTGCGGTTTTGTTTAGTTAATGATGAAAAAAAAAAGATTCAGAAAGATTCATTCAGAAAAAATGAATGTGTGAAAGTATGACCTCATGAACTCCAGTGAGCCTCAATTTAACCATTACGTGCAGATATATTCTCCCTGTTATCCATATTTCTTTAGGATGCTCAGATAATCCAAAAGAAATCATAACCATATTACGTAACATATTGGAACAAAACAACAAAAACATTTGGCTGCTAAAAATAGAGATCCCACAGAGGAAAATTAGACAGTGAAAAGTGCAAACAGAGGAAAACTTTGACTGTGGCCAGACTTTTTGTGGAAAAACAACATACACAGCCGGCAACCTAGCAAGGACATGGCAGTTTTTCCTAAATGTTTATGAAAACAGAATAAAATTGCGGCTCCTTACCACATGGTAAAAGAAAAATAACAGGAAAATACTAAACTTAATTACGTGACCAATGTTTGAATCTTTTTTTTTGTGAGAGAACAAAAAAGAGAAAGATGAAATAATGAAATGAAAGTAGCAATTTGCACATCAGCCATAAAAAAGACCAGCTGGGGCTTCAGTAGTTATTTACTATGTTAATGGTATGGGTGTTGGAGGTGGTGTGGGTAGACCTGGCACAAATGCTTATCTGCACAGAAGACTAACAGCTGCTGTTTTATGGTGCCAGGCTGAATCCACATTCTCTGGCTGCAGCCATGTCAAGTCCCAGCAGCGCATAATGACAGAGCGGCTTGTTGATGGACAGACCGACCCCCAGCAAAACTGGACTCAGGAGCAGCTGCTGCTGAAGTCCATGTAGCAATTTCTCTTTGGGACGCCATTAATATGACACTGTAGCTACATGGGCTACATGGAATGTGTTTAAAGTTCTAATGCGATCATCAAAACCACCCAGTGCTGCAGCGTTATGTGTTTTTATTACTTTTAATATTTTTTAGGAGAAACAGAATAACAGAATGAGCCCTGTAGCTCAGAGGAACAACACACAGCTGTATGGAAAAGACTGGGTGCAAATGCTTTTCATAGCAGCAAGGAACGACTCTGTCTAAACTGTCCAAGCTCCACTTTGTCTGTCCACAGCACTCAAAATCATTGACTTTTGTGATAAGGTTACACAGAAGTTCCCTATGATAACTTTAGAATATAGGCCCTGTTTGTGCACCAATGCTGCATAGTGGTGTTAGTCACCTGCCTGTGTCAGCTAAATCCTCCTGCCAGTCCTCTGCTGTCACTCTGTGGTTTTGGTTTCCATTCCAGTTTTATGTGAAAGTTGTCTTGATCTTTACCTAAACTGACATTTAGCAGTGACATTGTGGACAGTGGGAATTTAACTCTTTAGCTTCTAAAGAGTAAACTTTTATAGTTTCCTCTGCTTTGTAGTCATTTTTAGATCTGCAGTCAGTTCTTTAGAGGAGCCAATGGTTTTTGAGCATTGCCCCAAGGTTCAAAGGACAAGAGAATTAATTAGCCAGTGAAGGTCTTACATGTTAATGGAGTTCTGGGTTGTGCAAAGTATGATTTAATAAAAAGAAAGGTGGGAAAGTCAGTATTGTTGTTTAAGAATTTCTCCAGCTGCGCTTTGTAATAACACCCCCCTCTCATCCATCTCAACATGGACCACATGTACTGTCACTAAGTAATACCACTTTGGTGTTGACATATTTTTTATATCTAATGGGCCTAGGATGAGACTTTGTCTGTTTAGAGCTTGGAGAAACACACCAGGGACTTCTCTCTGTACTGTGTACTTGATACATTCAAGATTCTTTTATCCAGCATGAATATGAAGACATCTATTTAGAAATCCTCACTGCTGGGGCAAGGGCCAAGTCAGACTTGAGGAATTAATCTGATGACTTAGACTTTACTCCCAAAAATTATCTGCTTTATGTTTTGTCAGATAATGCCCCAATTTATTATAATGACTATGTCAGTGAGGTATGACAAAAACATTCCTCTTATCTTTGATTCCACTTGGGTCAGCACACATTTTTGATTGAGTAAATAGCAGAAACTTGTTAGTGTACTTCACTTAAACCAGAGGCCAGCATGTCTTCTACAGTCCGTCATTACAACAAACAATGACTTTCTCCAGACAGTCGCCATCTACACTGAAAGATTAGGGCTGTGATAATTTCTGTTTGCCTGCTTCCTATTATGTAAATCTTTACACTTTTTAGGGACATTTTTTCAACTTGATAGAAATAAGTTAATTTATGTAATTGTGACATGCATCCGTAATTATACAAAACTGGATTACGCTCCACATAATTGCTGGATTCTTTTCTACATTATGAACCCTAAATGGAAGTTCTTAAAGATTCTCCTTACCTGTTGGTTAAACCCTTATTAATGCCGTTTGTTGTGTTCTCATATCTAGTTGCACACCATGCAGGCCTCAGATGTTCAGATTGTTCTTTACATATATATAATGGCATCACTGAAGGACTGAAGGGGTCACCACCAGTCCAACATCTCAGTATAGAAATGATATATACCATCCTTTCTTGAGGAATTGAAGACACACAGACAATCAGTAACCTGAATGATATTGCTAGTATAACTCCAACCAGATTAAGAGCTATTGAAGGGACAGTGGACATGTTAAGATCCATTGATAACAAATCCAAAGCTATTTTTTTCTGTTCTAAATGACGAGAGAGGCAAGAAGCAAATAAAAAATAAATAAAAAACTGGACACAAAGTGATATGAATGTTTCAATTTGTTTCTGACTATGCAACAAACAAAATGTTGGAGTGTTCCTGTTAGTGTAGGCTTGTATACTGAGCTATTACATAGACAGGTGGATTTTGTGAAGACATCTAAAAGCCCCAGACAATTATAGTCATCTACAGATTCAACAGAAATATTTCTCAAATATTTAAAAAGTGCAATTTGCCGGAAGCAGATGCCACCTCAGGCAGCCAAGCATTTACACACGTGGAGATGGGGGCTTTGGAATATTACCTTGGTACAATATTAAAGTTTTATTTGGTTTTCATGTTGTTTCAGAAGAATATGTTAACAACAGAGGTGTCTGCACCAGCAATTCTAATCTCTTTGACTTGCTGATTGCATTTGCATCACTACACCAACTGTGGTCCTAAAGAGCCACATCCCTGCTTGTTTTCCAACCCTCCCCACACTTTAAACTTTGATTGGCTAAACACGCCTGACCCAGCTAGATAGTTGGAAAACAAGCAGGACAGTGGGCCTGGAGGACCAGGGATCGCCACCCTAGCACTAAAGGATGATGTATGTGTGACCTATTTGTTTGATTACCTGGATGTCTAGTGGGCTGCTACACAGTCGGTCTGGATAGGCCTCGTGCAGGTCAGACAGTTTTTCCCAGTCTCCAGATCCTCTCTCATCGTCCCTGTCAAACCATTCTGTCCATTCTGCCTCTGTGCGAGACACACACACACACACACACAGCAATTCAGTGATCAGATAGCATGGTGGAATATATTAGACTAATCTATTGTACATCAAAGCTTTGACTTGTAGTCCATTTAGTCTGTCAGAAGTGTAGCAAAGTAACTGAAGGGTTTTCTCCTCCCATTATGTTCTCTGTCCAGCTACCACAGCAGGAGATGAGCATTTGACTGCAGGCCCCAATTTCTATCTTGAGCTTGACACGCATTTAGTGTTCCTGAAAATGTCTCAGGTTTTCAACTTCTTTCGCTGTGTGTGTAGCAGGCATGTGTGCATGTGTCCATGTCTGCATGCCGGAGTGTGGCATTTTCATGAAAAGAGTCGCCAACTGATTAGAGATGAGAAGCATCTAATTTGAAGCTACTTTGAACTGATGGTGTGTAAGTGGTAAATAACGGCTATGCACCGGCGAGCTGAGTATGAGACGTATTGACAAAAAGATGACAATGGTGGTGATAATATTACCAAAGCTATTGTTGTCTGTCATGGCCCATTAACAAAACCTAGGAGGTAATATACATAACAATAGGTCAGTTTGTTGCTATTACATAGTTTACTGAATAGAAGAAGGGGAAAGACAGTGCTCTTGTAAGAAATTAGTCCATACTGTAAGGTGTCTCTGAAAGTCGGTTATTACCACCAACAGTAATGTGGTACAGTTAAGCATTTGTAGGAATTATGACACAACAAAGGACAAAGTTGGTGACTTGAAGCAGGAGCAAGAAATGTCTGGTTAATAGGAGGTTGAGGTGGATAGATAGGTAAGAAAACACAAGGCTGTGCTACTTTGCATCATACAATACACAGATCAGTATGTCTGTTTCCTCAGCAATATGTGTTTCCCCTCACCTTAATCTGACTTATTTACTCCAGCCCTGTCCCCAACCAGTTACCATGACCTAAACAAAATCATTGTCATATATGGAGCCAAATTTGAGTCTTAATAAGCCTAACCCTCGGAGTCATCAACAAGTATAGGGCAACTGCATGTTGTACAACACAATGTTGACACATTGTTGTATATGAGAAAACGTTACTGTACCTTGCACCCACTGGCTGCTGGTAGTGATGGTGAACTGCTCCCCATAGCTCGACTGAAAAACACGAGAGCTTCGAGCTTCTGATGAGGCTTTGGTGCCTGACAACACACACACAAAAAAAATGATGTAGATGCTGTTGTCATGTTAGTTATTGTGCATTATTACACTATTACAACATAGGTGCTTATTCTTCTACATGCATAAAAAAGCAAAAAACATGGACTCCTACCTAGATAGACAGCGTGGTCCTCAACAGAAGAAGAAGGGTCACCCTTTGTCACTATAAAAGTCCAGGAGTGTCTGTAGAGAAGAAAGAAAGATTAAATAGGAGGAATAATAATAATAATAATAATAATAATAATAATAATTATTATTATTATTATTATTATTATTATTATAACAATAATAATAGAGAAAATAGGTGATAGAATGGACAGAAAGAGACAGAGAGACAAAAATGGAAAGACATAGAATAAGTAAATAAGAAAAGAATCCAGAAAAGGCATGAATAGGACTCACAGATAGAAGCAGCTGAGGTGCAGGTGAAAAGTGAGAACAAGTACTTTTGACTACACAGACACTTGTCAGCACACAAACGTACACACACACACACACACACACACACCTACACAGATGGTGGCATTACATTTCTAATAATGTTGACATAAAGAACAAGTAGCTGACATGATGTCTCAGTAATTAAATGAGCTATCCCAGCATGCATCAGTCAGGTAATGACATGGTGGCTGTCAGGGAATAACAGGGAAAGTTCTGTGCATGTGTGTGACTCAGTGTCTATGTTTAAGTTGTCACCATGTACAGTGTGTGTGAATAAACGTAAGAGGTTGTATATGTGCTGTTGTGGAGACTTTGAGAGTGCACTGTACAAACTGAAGCTTGATTCATGCGTATGTGTTGAATCTACAGTGGCCTATGCCGTTGTGAGCATTTATACTTCTGCGTTGGCGTGTTGGTGTCAATCTGCATTTACACTATATAAACATTATTTGGCAGTGGGGTTTCTATGGCATTGTGTTGAGCTTCTTTACCACTGTGTTGAGTTATTTTGGTGAACCACAAACAATATTATTACTAGATGTTGAACAGCAGTTACTTCCAATAAAATGACTGTAACACTCCTCACTGATTTCTTGCCAGAGGATATAGTATGTATGACCACTGTAATGCTGTGGACCATCACATGTTGCAGTCTGAGTTACATTTCCTGAGAGGTGCACATCAGTTTATACCTACAGTGTAGATTTGATAGAAAAGCTTCATCCCTGAGGTTTTGTGTATGTACTAATTACTACTCTATCTTAATAATGAATGGCCATCACATTTAGTGCCAAAGGCCCCATCTCAAAAGTCACATTCAAAAGAAATCCTATTTATAGGACAACAATATGAAACAATTAAAGGCACCACCCAAAACAAAAAACAACTGGAAGAGGCTGCAGTGAGAGCCTGGGAAAGCATCACAAATGTTTGGTGATGTTAGTGGGTCACAGGGTTGATGCAGTTATTGCAAGCAAAGTATTTGCAACTAAATATTAAGTCTTATTCACTTTAATCTATTTTAAGTTTACATTTTCTAATATTTTTGCTCACATGAAAAATGGGTTGATTTAAACAAAAAGTGCTATCTTCTAAGTTGTGTATCAGATCTAAACGTATACACCTTGAAATCAAAGCTGAAATGTTGTTGTTAGGCCTGAAGTATCATATTCTATAGCTTTCATAGCCTAAAGCAGAAATCACGTAAGCTGGAAAGGAGATGGCCTTCCACCAATTTAGATGAATCTTGCCTAACCTGGAAAGATAGTTTAATAATATATAAAAAAGCTCTCTGTAAAGCTAGAACCACATATTATTCCTCATTAATAGAAGTAAATAGAACATTCCTAGGTTTCTTTTCAGCACTGTATCCAGGCTGACAAAGAGTCATAGCTCTGTCGAGCCTAGTATCCCATTAACTCTCAGTAGTAATGGCTTCATTAATTTCTTTACAAATAAAATCAAAACTATTAGAGAAAAAGATGATCAGATTCTCCCTGCAAACGGCATGGATGGAATCGTATGTACAACAGCTCTAGATTCATTTTTTCAGACCTCACTTGTGCTTAGACTACTTCTTCCCCATAGATCATTCTGAATTAATTTCAGTAATTCATTCCTCTAAACCATCAACATGTCCCTTAGACCCCATCCTGAATAGCCTGTTCAACCTTTGACCAGCACGTCCATATTAGTTCAGATCAATCTATCTTAACAAATAGGTTACGTACCACAGGCTTTTAAGGTTGCTGTAGTCAAGCCCCTACTCAAAAAGCCTACTCTGGACTCAGGGGTCTTAGGGAATTATAGACCAATATCCAATCCGCCCTTTATCTCTAAAATTCTTGAAAAGATAGTTTCTAAGCAATTGTACGACCACCTGCGTAGCAATAACTTGTATGAAGATTTCCAGTCAGGATTTAGAGTACATCATAGTACAGAAACAGCACTGGTAAAGGTTACTAATGATCTTCTATTAGCATCAGACAATGTACTTCTCTCTACACTCGTCAGGTTAGATCTCAACATTTTATTACACAGACTGGAACATGTCATTGGAATCAAAGGAACAGCACTAGAGTGGTTTAAATCGTATCTATCAGATAGATTTCAGTTTGTACATGTTAATGATGAATCTTCCATGCACAGAAAGGTTTGCTATGGAGTTCCACAGGGATCTGTGCTTGGAGCGATTATTTTTACTCTCTACTGTATATATGCCCCCCTCCTCCAATTTTCTTCTCCTAAATTGAGACAAGACAGAGGCTATTTTGTTTGGTCCTAAAAATCTTAGAGACACTATGTCTAATCACATTCTTAGTCTAGATCACTTAGCATTGGCCTCAAGTAATACTGTGAGAAATCTCAGGGAGAGAGGATATTTCCTTTACTTCATATATAAAAGAAATATCTAGAACTGTCTTTTTCCACCTAAGGAATATTGCTAAAATTAGAAGCATCATGTCTCAAAGTGATGCTGAAAAACTAGTCCCTGCATTAGTTACTTCCAGACTGGACTATTGTAATTCATTATTATTAGGATGTCACAATAACTCCTTCAAAAACCTCCAGTTAATCCAAAATGCTGCAGCCAGAGTTCTGACTGGAATTAGCAAGCGAGATCATAGTTCTCCTTACTTTAATTTTTGCTTAATGGTGCATGTAGACACAAACCAAGTATATTAGAAGCACTCCGTTCTTTTTGTACATTTTCTGGTTTTGTAGAAACCAGTCATAGAAAAAAAGAAAAAAAAAAAAGAAATGCAGCAATGTGTGTGCAAGGTCAGCAAGTGAGTAAACCCCAAACTTATCTCTGTCTCATCTCACCAGGTTCTCCTAAACATTCACACATGCAAGGTATAAAACCCTTACAAAGAAAATGCATTTTGCACATAGGAATATGAATATATAAACATAACTTTTGTTGTATTACAAGAAAACTCCAGAGCTCACTTTTAAACTTTAAGTTGTTAAAACATCACAGGTAGTTGGTGGACTTGGAAATTAAACAACCATATTGTATTTCACATCTCAACTCGATCTCAATGCGGTTTGTGCAATGACGCTTCCCCTTCCCTGACATGATTTCTATATTTCTTAACCCTATACTGACTGGGCCTGTTGGGTTTGGTTTGGGTTTCCACCCTCTACACTCAATACATCCTGCAAAGCCAGACTTGCAGCAAATAACTTTAAATCTTCTGCAGTTATGGAGGTTATTGAGTTCGCAGAGCAGTGACTGACACTGATCAGTAACACTTACTTCAATTGCTGCTGATTTATTATGCCCATTCTAAACATTGGATCAGTCAAATATATGTATGATGAGAGAGTAAATAAAGTAGACTGACAATCCAACTTCCAACCTATGGCATGCCAGCACAATTTGGTTGGTGTCCAAACAATAGCCAACAACTTTAAACCACATCTGTCCCATTCCCGACAGATTGAAAATTAATTTCTGCTGAGGTGTGTTGCTGTATTTCTCTACACTGCCACTAGCACCACTGTGGCAGCCGCAGTAAACATATGCAAATTACATAAGTGAGAATGTATTGCAGAGTCTACACTGTCTCATAAATTTTAGCTTATTAAAATGTCTCTGGGTGAGCCACAAATTACACAGCCTCTCTCTCCTGATGACACCAGCGTTGGCCTATTTGGCAACAGTGTGAGGGGAGAAGGCGACAAGAGTCATTAGGCAGGAATTCCTCTGTCGCCTCACCATCACTCCCATCCATTTACTCTGTCCTCCACAGCATCCACAACCATGGAGCAAAGTGCAAATTGGAAAAGGGAATGTTGTGCTCTGAATTTGTATCATTTATGAAACCCTCTCAGCGTTTCTTGCGGTCTCCTCGGCAGCATTAAGTTTCATAACACCGCCTGGCTCAGACTAACCACAGGGCCTACACTGCTGACATTCACCAGCATCTTCTCAAAGGTCTCAGGCTTTGCAGTTGGCATAGCAGAGTACATTCATGCAAGTTTATGGTTTACAATGCAAAGTCACCTGTTCAACAGTCCTTTAGCTTTATTCTGAATAACGTGCACAGTTGGGTTTGTTTGATGAATGTGTGGACACATTCATATCAACTTCGATAACCTTAATTCAGAATCTCCAGGGGTTTTGTTGTCATTTTTCATATCCCAGGCATTCCTGACACACTAACACATACACACGCCGTGACAGGCTAAGCTTTTCTCCCTAAACAATGTCTGTGCAGCACAACAGAGAGTACCCAAAGCACACGGATTAGCTGCAGCATTCCATAACGTGTGTGTGTTGGTATGTGTGTGTTTGTTTGTGTATGGCCATGTACCCTGTGTGTGGAATGCATTATGTATATGAGAGTCCTCACAACAACTGTGTGTCTATGTGTACAAGCACATGAACATGCTCACACGTACTGTATGTCTTTAAGTGAGTGTGAAGGCCTTTATTTTTATAATCTGTTTATTCTGCTAGATTGGATAAAACAAGCTTTTTTTTCACTTTGTTGACTTTAGCACCTAAGTACAAAGTTAGCAAAGCGTGTTGTATTACTATTGATATTTATCTTAAGAGCAGGGACAAAGCTAGAGGTATGGCGGGAATAATAGACTGACAGAGGAATCATCAGGTGGAGACATACACAAGTCCAGATGAATGTTGATCTATTGTACATCTTTGATTACTGTGTACATAAACAACTGTTTACTGACCTTTAACCTAATATGTCAATGTTGTACTTGCATTTGGTTTTGCTGCAACAAAGTGTCTAAAAATAATTTAATCAATAATTATTGATTTACAGTATATTACTCCTGTTACTTGTGTTTTCTCCAAAATAATCCATAGGGAACTGTTTCACTCCTTACTTCACTACTCTTCAGTTACTTTGCGAATTTAGATTCCAACTATAAAATATAAGCAGCTAATAAATGATAAAAATCCCCTCTTATTGTGGATGGAGTTAGTGCCTCTATAGTAACACACTTCTTTATTCTTTTTTTATTTTTTTCTTCATTACTAGAAATGTTATTTACTTTAATATGCATATTCTTAAGCATATTATTCAACCTTGAAGATTTGTTTTAAGTTTACAGCACAAATGTGAAAATAATTGACAATAAATATTTTCTCCTTGTAAAAGTTGAGTGTATCTTATTATTACTACTAACTAAAGGCTGAGTTTGTGAATTAAAAAAATTAAATTAATGTCGATAACTGAATTCTCAGAAACCAGGTTTTTGAAGTGGTTCTCTCCTTGATTCTGTACATGAATACAACTGAAGAAGAACTGAACATGTGAACATTTAGCATCGAGTTCAACAGTGTTTCAAGCACTTTTTTTGTGTTTCTATCAGTGACTCAGAAATATTGATGCCCAGAGAAATCCCTTTCTGAAAGGAGAACTTTTGCATTTGAAGTAAGTTTTAAAGCATCTACTAGTAGTACTACAAAGGTCCTAAAAAGCTGCATGGATTAATTATCCACTGTGAATCATGTAGTTAATGTTGTAACATATCCTCATTATTTCACAGCGATCAATAAAAAGATTCAGCTTCAGACAGTCGAAACAGCCTCTCTTTCTTTAATACCTCAGAGCTGGTGACAGATGCTGTGAACACAGAACTGATCTACAGTAACTAACAATAATTTTCATTCATCTATTAAGCTACTGCTTCTTGATGACTCTGACTATTTTAGTTTTGTCTATGTTTCTTTAAATCAAAGTGAAAGTTTCTCATCACAGTGATGTGACTCAACTTCCAAAGCAATATTTCAGTAGCTCACCGAAATCCCAGACTGCTGATATGCTGGCTGCCCAGCCTGGAGAGGACCTTCTTAGCGGCGTCTTCCAAGTTGTTGGAGCCCTCGTCGTTGACCACCATGGCCAGTATGAGTCCTTCTTCCACACCATCTACATACTTTGCAAGGCGATGACTCTCATCCTTACTACGGTATGTGTCAAATCTGTGGGAGTGAAGGCAAAAGGCCCAGTGCTGCATGTGATAAGATATTACTTAATATTCCTTAAAAAAAAATCTCCTTATTTTGTTCAGCTAAAGTCAAATTAGATGTTTGTTAAATGTCTGCTTTTTAATTGACACATCTAATGTTCACTTTAAACTAAACCAGTTATCAGTATTCTTTAAATTTTTATTGAATTTTCATTAATATTTTCAAAGTTTTATGAAAGCTCCTACTACCCCCACTTTTGTTTCTCTGTTTAAATAGAAAGAGCAGATTAACAAACCCACATAAGGCTATTTGGCCATTTACAGTATATATAACATACATTTTGTTACCTACCCAGTCTGCAAACACTCTGACTAACATCTGTGTGAAGCCTAAAAATTGGCAAAGACTGTAATATGTATGCACCACTTCAAAGCACACAAATAATCCCTCATGAGAACAACAGCAAAAACCAAGATCAGAAATAAGTTCAATAACAACCAAAGATAGCCACTAATAAAACATTTTCCCATTTCAAAGCAATATTTTTTGCTTTGAAATCCATTCATAGTTATCGTTTAATTGTCCTCAGCCTGCATATTAAATGTGTCATAACAGGCATTTACTAAATGAATTTTATGGGTGTTACCTTTAAAATCAGACAAAGTCTAACAACAGTAAATTAGAGAAGATTGGATGCAGTCCAATACTTCTAAAAATGACCCAATCACAATAAAACTTGTATATCCATTGATCTAACACCCATTTGATATAAAGAATGTAATGGATAATTAATCATGAGAGAATATTAAGGATGGCATTGATTTCTAAATTTAATATCCCTGCTATGCCAAAGCCATTACAAGAATATTTTTCATTACAGCTCTTCAGACAGCTCATGAGATGACAACCACCACATCATTTCAGCTCTAATTAAGAGTCTCATGATTGTTCGGCAGCCGAGACGCCGCCTGGGCTTCGAGGGGACCTTCACCTGTCATCGTGCAGCACCTCTCCTGTCTTGGGATCGATGATGTGGATTATGATGCCTCGGTTCCCCCAGCTTCTCTGAAACAAGTAGTTGTTTTGGTTGCTCTCTCCAGGGTGAAGGGTCTTGTTGAGGAATGTCCATGACAGCTTCTTTTGTCCGTGGATCTCGAGCTTTCCTCCAGTCCCCACACCAATGTACTTCCTCCCAAAGTAGCTGTGCTCTTCATCACTGTCATCCAGTCTGACAGAATGAGAGAGAAATACAAATGTTTTAATGAGATACAGTGTAGCATGTCTTTCTATAAGTGACATTTGTTGCTTGTTTTTCAGTGGCTTCTTATCTTGTGAAGTTAAGAGAACTTGTTGAATCTAATTGGTAACACTTACATTAACAAACCCCATAGAGACAAAATGTCAACTTGTCCGTGCAGCAGATCCACTGTATCCGTTTTACTCTCAAAGATTCTTCCCTACCCAGTCTGTGGCTGAAGAAACACTGGTTTGACTATTTAGTCACTGTGTGCTATTTAGTGATACAGGTTGGTCCGGTAGGGTCTGTGTAGAGTTTGTATCTTCTCCCCATGTCTGTATGGGTTTTCCCAAGGTACTCCAGCTTCTTCCCACAGTAGGTGTGAATTGTTGTCTGTCTCTACAGTATATATCAGCCCTGTGATAAACCTGGTTACTATCCAGGGTCCTGCCTCTCGCCCAATGACACCTGGGATAGACTCTAGTACTGCTGTGATCCTCCACAAAAGCAGTAAGTTAAGCACACTTGTGCCACCTGACAGTTCTCCTTTGCCCTTTAGCTTCCCTTTTATTCCCCTGTCCCTAACTTTGCTCTGGGTAAATCATTTTACTTTGCATGTGGTTCACCTTTCTCGCTTAATAAGTTAATATGACTATTGACTGATTACTTTTACAATCATATTTCATTTTTTTCCTTTCTTCCAGTCACTGCTTCTTTGCAAGATGAGTTTTTACTCAGGTTTGATCTCTTTATATATATATATATTTGCTCATATTATGAAAATATCAGCTGATGTTACATCTTTGATAGATGCATATACATTATGTTGATCTAATTTTCACACTGACTATATCTAATGCTAACGTGTTGATTTGTGTCAGAACAACACGTGAAAACATATAGCCAAACTTAAGAACACAGTATCACTATGTTTTCATGCTCAGCTGTACCTTCCAAATAGAGAGATGGTCAGATTGCCTTTATAAGGACAGCTTGGGCTTCCGATGTGTAGCTCTCCTTTGTTACCAATCAGAATATGTTTTGTTCGTAGCAGTATGGGCCGGTTGGTGTCAGCAATTACCAGCTTACCTAGAGGGGAGAGAGAAGAGGGTGATGTGGCTTCCTGGCAGGGCTGTTCATACCCCAGAGCCCTCAGACACCTCCTGTCTTCCTACCATTTATGGCCCTGGGCTCAGACTCAGACACACACACACACACAAACAAACACACACACACACTAACACACATAGCAGATGTTGCTGGCAAACCACCTCCATTACCAGGTCCAGTTCAGTAGGGAAGTAGTGAAAATTTGCCGAACACTAAACATCATCTTCTGTTTGCTTCTTTCCTCTGAATGGCCAAGGACCTGCTTTCACCATATTTGTGTCTTTGGCACAATATATTCACCAAGAAGGATTGTACTCCTTGAAATCTTAGCACTCTAAAAGACAGTGCCTTCAAGACATTCAAATAAACCATTTATAGCAAATAGTTCCAAGTAAATTTGTCAGCAAGAGCAGCAGTGATGGATGCCCCATGTTTTTTTTTTATTAAAATGTTCTTAATGTAGTTCTGCAAACAAATCATGAAACTTAATTTTATTTGGTATACTTGATAGTTTTTTTAATTTGAAAAATGCAAAACTTGTTATGATCCTTGCTCTATTTCCTTTCTCATGCATTTGTTTTGTTCACCTTCCTGTTGCAGATAAGTGCACCATGTTTCCTCGTTTTACTCACAACCCTGATTGTTTTCACCCGTGTCTCGTTAACCCCTTTCTAAGCACATCTCTGCTCACTTTGTCCTTGCCTTGCCCCGTGTTTTTGAAGCCTTGTTATCTTCTGGACTAACCTTTCTCTTGGATTTGCCCGTGCCTATTACAATTCATACTGTACTTGTTATCTAATTGTTATTAAAACCCATGTAAATTTCCTAACATTCAGACAGAGAATGTTGAGAGAGCTGCAGCAACATTATATATATGTATGGCAGAACATAGAGAAACTAAACAAAGAAGATCTGCTTTTGTAACATAATGATATAATTATGTTAATCATGTAATTTTCTGACACAACCTATGAATGATGGAAGCACTTCTCTGTGATTAACAGAAATTGAGTTGGAAGGAGTCAGTTAAAGGTTGAGGTGGATGGTGGGTGTATAATGTGCAAGATTCACAAACCACAGTTCTGACTCCTGAGTCCAGTGTGTAGTGGTAGCTAACAGGTAAACTGTTCTCACTGCTGTTTTTATAGCAATACTACGTCACTTCCATTTTACATAATAAAAAAATACTTTACACACTTTGGAAAAAAAAGGAAATCCCCCTCATAACTTTACCCATCCACATGCTCTGTCTTACTAAGAAATACATGTATGTTGCATTATATTATATTATAAGGAAAATTTGCTAGAACCATGAACACAAACAGGGCTTTGATCATCTTACCACCATTGACAATCTCAATAGAGTGGACGGTAGCTGAAGTTGTGAGGAGGACCTTCCTGCCGTAACCAATTGTAACACGGTGATCTTCACTGTGTCCCGGCATCCACGGCTGCAGTCCCGCCTCCTTATCTGGACAGACTGCAGGAGGCAGAAGATGCACAAAAACTTAATTTCCAGAGATGTTCCATGCCACTCACTAGCCTTGGGAAGTAAAGCACATGTACTAAAATGCATTTTATTCCCTTTTTTTTGTATTTTATTGTATTGTGTGTATGTATCGAGACTACAGTTCTATATAAAATGTAAAAAATGATTTTAAAAGACGTAATATAAACAACTGCAGGTAGAGCTGGGATAAAATGCCAAACACATAGAATCTTTATGTTTATAACAAAGGAAATCAAATACAAATTGTGGCCTTACATCACTGTTCCTCATGTCTCTTCCCAGTCCTGATTACATTAACAAGTAACTTGTAGTAACTGCCATATCTGCACTGTGAATGAATCCAAATAACTTGATGGAAACCATTCAAATATTTCAGAGCAAATGAAACATGTTTCAGCTGCTGGAGCTTTTATCAGGATTTATTGCCGCCTTGACAAAATCTATTATAGCTGGAACATTGTTGTTACAGGACAAATCTAAAATACAAAAGACTGTTTTTAGGGGAAAAGAACTGTGAATAGGCAAAGCGGGTTTTTGTCCATCCATCATAATCAAAGAAAAGCTTTTTTTTTCTGTAACTATTCTGCACCAACATTCAACAATAAAAAAAAAAACAAAAACAAAATGGGCAGAAAAGCTGGGACAGAGGATATTTGAGTGCCTCCTGTGCTGCCAGGATGCAACCAGATATTGATAATCATGTGTATACAGCGTACATAGACCAACCTGGCATCTTTTATTGAAAGCAATAAAGTAAGTTCAAGTTTTGTTGGGGCTGTTGTCACACACAATGGCACTCCTCATTAGAAAGTCAGTCAGGCTGTATTCAATCCATTTATACAATACAACTGCTTTGGTGTGGGTATGTTGTTTTATCGTTCCATGATAATGAAATACAAGACAGAAAGTCCTATCAGAGTGGGTGGGTGGGTCAAATATATTTTTCAAGTTAGGAAAACTGTGGTTTGTACACACTATGTACAGCTCTGAAAAGTTATCCTGGTAGCTAATGTTTTTGCTGTTTGACAAATTTACTGTTTTTGTGTGAGGTACACAGTGTTCACATTGTGAAGTAATTTTCCGAAAAGGTATTCTTGCATGCAGTTGATTGGCCAACATGATGCCATGTTTCACTGCTACTTTTTAGACCCTTTTTGCCCCACTGCATGATTGCACCCCAGCCTCACCATTTCAAATGATTGAGTGGGGCTGCATTTTTCAGCAGTGTGAAATGGTGTGAACACAGCCTCGGTTTCTCAGGTTTGTCAATAAGCTCTATGTTCATCAGATTTAATTAATTAGTAGATTTTCAATTAGGAGCATTCAAATGGCCCAAGGCAGGCATGATCATTCCTTCCGACCCTGTAACTCACACAGCTTCAAACTATCTAAATAGGAATAACAGAAGGTTATTTGATTGTTCACTCAAGGGTAAGAGTGACTGATAAACCCTTTTACTTTGTGTCTGTTATTATCAGGATACTACTGAGACATCGTATGTAACTGTCTTGTCTGTTCAATACAGTTTTAATCTATTGCTCTCTGGTGTGTGTGGTTGTTGCCTCATCGCCTCACCAACTAATGGATCCATCAATGGTACTGAATGGCTGGGGACCTGAATTGTCAAGCAGATTTCCCAAAGGGCTAACATAGACTGAAAGGTGGTGATGTACATACAGCTGGTTTCTGCTGTCTGCAAGTGACTGCTTTTGGCTCTGGAGGACTCAGAGTGTGTGTAAAGGTGTTTGTCTGCAGCCTTGCTATGAACGTAAGATACTATTCTCTACATGTTGAGCAGTATGTTGAGCCTGGTGACTCTGCATTCATTCACAGCTACTAAATTAGATATGCCAACTCTATTTATTATATATATTGGTTATTACTAGAGCATTATTAGTTGTTATTGGGATCATAGATGTGGTTTAGCAGACTGCTGCTCTTTATATGACGCTACCATTAGTGAGAAGGATGTCTAGCATACTGCGGACACGCGTTGATCATGTGTACCTTGTGACCTACAGTATGAGAAGTGTACCCTTTCAAAGTATAATTTTTTGAGTGCTGACAACTGATAATGATCATTTCATGGGGTGATAACTGTGGAAACAGCTGTTTTTTTTTTTACCTCCACCATGCACTGAAGGATACAGACATAACAATGGAAATGCTTATATCATAAAACCATAACTAAAACCCTGCATATAGTAATAAGATCCTCGTCAGCAGCTTTTCACACATGCACATTCCAACTGAGCGTCTGAAGTCAGTCCTCAGAGATCTATGGCTGCAAGTTACTCAAGTGTTTGACAGCCATGAGTTAAACTGCTGAACCTGCTGCTTTACTTTGCTTTGAATTCTTTTCTTAATCCAACAACACAATGAACTGTGCCTGAACTCCATCAGAAACCGACCAGCCCAGGTGAGTCAGGGAGAATTACACAACACAAATAAATCACAAGAAATACTTGAAATGCCTGAATTACAGGCAACGACAGTGTACGAGACTGTATCACAGGCATGACAGTTTGAAGTGGCTGTATTACATGTATAGTTTGCTGTGGCTTCATTGTTTGTTTGGTTCAGATCAGACCAGTGCAGACCAAAGCTTTAACAGCATTAAGAAAAGTAGAAATATCTCTACCAGGAGTAATTAAACATCACCAAATCAACATGCTCAATTGGAATCAACTTATCTGGTTGCTGAATCCTTAAGAATGTAAAGCCTCACTAGGACAGCACTAGCATTAGAAATTACAAATACTTTTGTATGTATTTTTTAAGAGGATGAGGAGATAAAACTGAAATAAATAACATTTTGTGATGAAGGACTGGACCTGCATTTGAAGTTAAATTATTTTCTAACTCTGAGTAGATACTGTAATTGTATACTGCAATTGTTTTGGAATGACAGTAGAGAATATCTTTGGTCATTATGAATCAGTAATGTAAGCTAATGTTCAACAGTTTGGGGGACACATGTTCAGACAATATTGTAAATGACCCCATACCATAACTGACCCCAAACCTCTGAATTGTAGTGTGTATGTATAATTCTTTATTTACCTATCTACCTGTTTGCACTGACTTAGGGGATAGAAGAGTGACAAAGAACTGCAGAGGGTGTATAAGTAATACATATTTTGAGTTTCAAACATTATTTTTGTTTAGCTTTTCCTGCTTTGATCATATATACATGTGATTAGCATATTAGTTCCAAGGTGAATCTTTCAAGACAAAGAAGGAATCGTCTTGGTAGTGCTCACAGCACTGATTGCAAGTGAACAAAAGTGATGACGTGCACCATATTATTGTCTCTATATCAGTAATTTGGTCCACCATGTTGATACAAAGTAAAATATCTCATTGATGAATTGTCATGAAACATGACAGTACTAACGATAGTGATCCACTGGCAATCTTTAGGTTTAAGTTTGCTTCTAATACCATAAGCTGGTCCAAATTTTCTTAACCTGGTTTTACCAGACTGTAATCACATCATCTACAGAAATATATGAGACAGTAATGGTCCCCACATAATAAACTGCAATAACTCAACAGTAGCGAGAGAATTGGCCCTTACTGGGCCAACATATTTTTCAATTTGTCCGATTTAAAACCTGTAGTACTAATGGCATTCCTTTCAGACTTAGTGTAGTCTGACTATATCTATAACTTTCAACAGTCCAATATATTTACATGTGGCTCTGTCTTTGGTTGTAGCTGCTAAAACCAACAGTGAACTAGGTGTTTCAAGCTGATCCTGAGGATTATCGTGGCCATGCTGTTTATAGGTTTATTGTAATGGATCAACATGGGTTAAAATGAAACAGAATATGATCCTTTCTTCAGGGTGTGTATCACCTCACCTGGATCATAGACTACTTTATGAACTGCCCCCAAGTACATCCACCTGCAGAACTGTGTGTCTGACACTGTGGTCTGTAGTACAGGTGCTCCACAGGGCACAGTTCTGTCATTTCTCTGTCATTTCTCTCGCTGTACACCTCAGACTTCAGGTACAACTCAGAGTACTACCATCTTCAGAAATTATATGATAACTCAGCAGTTTTGCAATGCAGTTTTAGGATGTGTTCAGGGTGGAGACATCACAGAATGTCAGTGGTTGGACAGTTTTGTGGACTGGTGTGGACTCAGCCATCCTCAACTCAACATTAGTAAAACAAAGGAGCCGGGGATGGACTTCAGGAAATCTGGGAGTCCTGTCACCCGTCTCTTTATACAGAGGGACGAGGTGGAGGTTGTATCTGAGTACAAATACCTGGGAGTGTACTTGGACAACAGTCTGGACTGAAAAAAAAACTCATTACCACTGTACAAAAAAGCTCAGAGCCAGATGGACCTCCTGAGAAAGCTCAAGCGTGGTGGCCAGTGTCATCTTATATGCTGTGGTTTGCTGTGGCTCCATAAAGGTGGCAGACAATAACAGGCTGAACAAACTGATCCGGAGGGCTGAGAGAAGGATGCTGTCCATACTCCTCTCAATCCTGGACAATGCCTCCCACCCACTACACAGTGTGCTGGCTACACAGAGGCCAGAGACTGATCAACATTAAGTGCTCCACAGAACGCCACAGGAGGTCCTTTCTACCTGTGTAGAAACCTGCAGAACAGAACATCTTAGCTGTTCCTAGGACTGCACTCTTCTGGACAGAGATCTCAGATGTTGTTCCTGGGATCTGTTGGAGCCACTCTCCCAGTTTGGGAGTTACAGCCCCCAGTGTTCCTATCACCATGGGTACCACTTGTGCCTTCACCTTCCACATCTTTTCAAGCTCTTCTTTCAGCTCTTGGTACTTCTCTATCATCTCATGCTCCTTCTTGCTCCTTCTCTTGCTTCCTTAGACACAGCATTAGTCTATCTTCAGTTTTATGCTAAAACATTGGTAGTCCTAAAAATCACTACAGTGCCTGAATGCATCCAATGTAGATACACAGAATGCAGATCCTGTTGCTCTATTTAAGTGTTGCTCTCACTACACCTCTTCAGCAGGTATGCTTTAGTTCATTTGTGAAGTTTTGTTTCTGTTTTTGGTTCCTTTGCTTATGTGATTTGGTGATGGTTAAAAAGATGAGAACTAATTATCTTATATCTTTAAAGCTATACAAGGCATGGATGGAGAAATTTCAAATAGTTTGACAATGTTTATACTATATGATTCTTTAGCATTGTTCACATTCCTGATGATGGAGCCCTGATGGATAACATCTACATACCCTGCAGGTCATGAAGTCATCTGCAACCCCGGTCAAGCTCCTACTTGTCAGACACATCTCTCAGTGAAGTTAGGAATGTAGACAATTGTAATCACCCAAACTGATGCTACATGCCCAGTCTTTAGGTGGCACTATTTTCTTTTTTGTCCATTTATGGCCAATCCTGCTTGTTGTAACTCCACACTATTAATTCACTTAAAAATGCATAACTTACTGTGCAGCTTTACCTACAAAAGAGCCATACCTGAGTGGCCTCACAAAAACTTCACTTCATGCTAAAATATCTGATATTTAGTAACTAACAAACAAGTAAAGTAAATGTTGGAAATGCATAATTTAAAACAAAACCTACACCTATCCAGAAATATGTAGTCCAATTTAGCTGAAGAGGCCAAAGTCTGTGTATACTATAGTTGGTTAGAGAAGAACAAAATGCCCATTAATTCAAATGAGAACATTTCATAATATTACTTCCACTCCTTCATCACTGGTGTCACTGCATTCCCCTGTGTTTGAGCCTGTCATTGAGATGCAGCCCCGTCACTAAGCCTCAAATAAAAAGTCAATCTGCCACAGATTGAGATGCTCTTGTGGTTGTGATTAGAAAGATTTGCTTACAGCTCCAAAAGCCTCTGCTGCTGTCACAGTATGATCCAGGGAGGAAGAAGTAGAGACATGTTAAGTTCATCATGGGAGAATTGTTGTAATGGTTGGAGAGCTATTCCTGGCTGGATTCCTGTTTGCATGGATGCCAAAAGAAGAATTTCTCACGTGTGTGTGTGTGTGTGTGTGTGTGTGTGTGTGTGTGTGTGTTTGTGTGTGTGTGTCTGTGTGTGTGTGTGTGGGTGGGTGGGTGGAGGGGGTTATACTGTATCACTTAAAATTAAATCAGTCACCTGTTTAAAAAATGATATCAATCAAATCACAGGCAGCTGATGTAAGATCTAGATCCTGACAATGATGACAATGAACATATGGCCTAGTGTGAGAAAATCTACAGACTCTCTACTGGGCACACTTCACATTTTTAACTGAAATAACCAGTCATGAATCAAACACTAAGTAACAAGGAAAAGGTGACAAAAGCAAAAGAGACTAGACTGTAAAAGACATCAGTTGGAACCAATGCGCTTGAAAAAGAGACTGAAGACTGAATTGAAACATCAGCCCATAAAAGGGATCATATGAAGAATTTATTTGAATTCATTTTTGTCCTAAATGAAATAAGTGGCAATGCATACATTTTGACAGATGTCCACCCTAAACCTGGTTATGCCAGGGAGCTTTCTGCCATTAAAGGTAGTTTTTCCTCTCCACTGTTGCATAGTCTTCTACATAACTCTAAATAGTTGTATATATTTGCCATATGTTTCTGTAAGGCCTTGATCTGTAAAGTGCTTAAGCTGTTGAAGCTGTCAAATTACTTTTGATGCTCTGTAGTGATAATACTACTATTATCAGTCTTTATATTACATATGATCTGGAATATCGTTCTACAGCCTGGGAGTGTGGGCTAGCCCTGGGGTGTGCTACAGTGACTCCCCAGGGCTACCCAGATGCACTACAGTTTGTATGATAGATTGCATTTTCTCCAGTCTAATAGCTTTGCATTTGGTTCTACTGTGTTTGCAGTCATATCAGCAGAGATGTTGCACCACAGTGCAGTTTGTATAGTTAATGGCAACAAAGCGTGTGGGGCTCTTTCTTGTCAAGCACTCTCATATGACTTGGCTGCTCTGACTCTTACATTAACAATATAATCGAATGAATGACGCAGACAGAAAAGTACAAGTCTGTCTGCGGTGTTCTGCCAAGTGTTTCCTCTTCATTTTGGTGCCCCTCCATTCGTCTCTCATTTTAGCGCCATCATTTGCAGTCTTCTACACTGGTTCATCGTGTGGTGGAGAGCCAACAGTTGGGCTGGATGTATTAACTGTATTTGTATGTCATGTTAGTGTCCTCAGCCCACTGTCTCTGAGAAAATAGAGATCAACTAAAACAAAGACATGTCTTTAACTTACCCGCCTGGATGCTGGGAAGCAGCAGAGCTGCCAGAATCATGACACACATCTTCATCTCTCTCACCCCGCCAATGATCAACCTCACACCTGAGGTCTTCAAGGGTTGCTTCAGACCTACCAGAGGGCTTCAGAGGGGTTTCAGAGTGGGAACTTCACAGTGGTGTGCCACCAAAGTTACCTGGAAAATCACATTGAAATGCAGAATACTCAGCATGACGTGTATGAACAGTTGACTCTATAGAACATCCTAGTGTGCAAGCATGACTGGAGGTCTGTCACATTTCTACACAGCTATGTCAAACAGTGACACCACCTGAGGTGCACACACACACATTGCACTACATTACACAAATACATACAGCATGGCATTGTTGACAGCAGTATTTGGTAAAAAACAGATAAATACCAACATTCCATTCAATTGAAATGTGACCTACATTTGTTTGTTTGGACACTTTGAGCTACACGAGCATCTGTTTTTGATAGAGATGCTGCAGATGCTGTTCTGATTTCAGCCCTCTGTTGCACCCAAAGCATGGTTATTATGAACTTTGACTGGACTCTGTCTGACATTTCACTGACTGATTGGAGAGACTGCTATCATGTCATGTCAGCTGTCGCTTCATGATATGATTCATGCCTCTCATATCATGGAAAAATACAAGTAGTGTTTATTTGAACTCTAAAATATTCTGGATTACTGCAGCCATGCAGTCAAGCATTGTTTTTTTGACAGATAAACAAACAGCACAAATGCGTTTGTGTCTACAATTTTGTCACAGAATAGAAAGCAGTTATTATGTTATTTTCTATTGTCCAGAAAGTGGCTCTGACCTTAACCCTATCGTGCTGCCTTGACATTTTGCATTTTTAATTACTGATTTAAAGAATTAACCATGTTTGCTTCAGATTAATTAATTGAGAGGTAGCTCTGCCCTACAGAGACACTTCTGCCAATGCATGACCCCCAGAAAATTGCTTCAAGCCTCTTAAACTATGCAGCATCGCAGTGCTGGCTTTGATTAGATTTAATTAGCTCATTCTGTCACATGGGGAGTTCAGTAAGAGACTGTGCATAAAGGAATGGTATAATAATTCATTATAATTTGTTTTATCACTTAATTAGCTTGCTGTTTCAGTATGAGTAACAAAGAGTTAGTTTCTCTGTGCAGTCAGCTGTAGTACATCGGCCTATTTACAATGCAAGTAGACACACTGTTCACAAAAAATGACTTCACAAGCAAAACTTGTATGTTTCATTCGTTTTGTTTGCTGGACTTTTTGCTGCTAATGCTCCATGTCCCTCTCTAATTCCTGCCAAATCTCCATCTCTGCCCTGATGTAAAATATATTCTGCAATAGATCTGGCTGTGTGTGTGTGTGTGTGTGTGTGTGTGTGTGTGTGTGTGTGTGTGTGTGTGTGTGTGTGTGTGTGTGTGTGTGTGTGTGTGTTTATGCTTCCACGTTACAGCTCTGCGATGGTAAATATTTCTCCCAGGTAATCCCCTCTGCATATTGGACTCATATCATTATGTTTTCGAGCTGCAGAATAATCCCTGAGCTGAAGTAGCAAAAATAATCCAAAACATTCTAACTCCTGGTGGTTGCACATTTAATGACTTAATCAGCAAAATTGCAATGTGGAAATCATTGGGCTTATTCAATGTGGTTTCTAATGGTGTGTTTCAATAGTGGTCCTGGTGGTGGTTGGGAGGTTTGGAGCAATTTAGGTCATACAAGAATTCACACAGTTTCTAGGAAAACAAGGATGAGTTTAATTTTACAATAATCTCATTGATCATAAATGATTACAAATGGATTGTAGAAATAAAAACAGATTTATACACAGCACTGTCATGACAAGACAATCAGGCTCCATATCAACACCAAATGACATACTGTGTCCTTGTGCACAGTAGTCCAGGGGGGTAAATCAAATGAAATAAAACTGAATGTGAAACTTCTTTAACCCCAGAGAAAATGGTGAAAGTTGCCCTTCAGTTGCATTATGGGATTTTGGCATGAGGGATATCCTCACATCCCAAATTGAAATAAAGTTTTGAGAAAACTGCTACATTTTTTTTGACTTGACAGCCATTTAGTTTAGTTTAGTAGTAGTTTTGACTCTTTTTAAGCACAGGGTTCAAATTAGTATTATACTATATCGTACTGTAACTTAAATAGCATCTGGTTATACAGTAGTTCCACAGACAGCAGTATTAGTTTCTGGAATGAGTCTTTCTGTTCTGTCTTCTGTATAAAAGGGGACAGGTGGCTTAGAGGCAATGGGGTGTGTAGTTTGGAGTCTAGCTACTGTGGTTGTTTTTCCACTATACACTGAATGAAAAACAGCATTTATGACATTAATGATTATAGTCACATCCGGACTCATCATCATAAAGCCATGAGTATGACAACAAAAGAGAAGTGTCCTGCAGGGTCATCTTCAAAAATAAGAACACACTTGTCCCATTTGTGCTGTGTCATTAAACATAATTTCATATCTACTGTAGACATTCTTGCAGTAAAATCAGTTGGGTATCTAAAAAAGCTGTGATTTTGTACTTTGATGAAGGCTTTTGTGTTGAACACAATCTGTGGTTGTTAGACTGTATTTCTTTCTGTGAGATTTTCTCAATTCCTTAAAGAACTGGAGTGACCCACACATCTGGCTGTCCGAAGGTAAATGTGAGGGTGATTAGAGGGCTGTTCAAAGTACCTGTGTTTGTATTCCCACTGATGCAGAATGAGTGGGATCGTCTCATGAGGGGCCTTACATATTTCCTTCAGGACCAAAAGGCTCCTGACTTGGCAGTGAAAACCGGTTCAGCGCATGTGTGTCAGGCTCAAAGTCTGGAGTGAAGCCTCAGAATAATAAAGTACAATTTTGTTTACATACATTTTAAAACAAGATAAGTTGTTAAACTGAACTAGTGAAGTGTGATGAGGAATATCCCACCGACTATTAGAAGTAAAGAATGTCCCGAAGGACACCATACTTCAGCAAGTTAGTGCTATTTCCCAGTCTTATGCCATATCTGCTACTTTCATTCCCAGTCTGAGAATGTGATAATGAGTATGACCATTAGTACTGCCTGTGTAGGGCTTGTATAGCAGGAAGTTGCCAAGAGAAGCATTCTACCAGTGAAGTCTTTGGTATGCAGCAACATGCAGTTGCACTCATGTCTTGTGGAAATGCAGTGGAAAGATTGAAGTGGCTCAACAATCACATGTTAGCTTAATGCAGCTATGTGCACAGTCCTATTAATCTGGGTATGGTATTTACACAGGCCAACCATTCTTGGGTTTCTGCCTTAATCACATAATGACTAGATTACTAGTGTGCATTTCCTCAGAGCCAATGATGTTCTCTGCATGGGAGAAACACTGCATGTTCTCACACCATGAGGAGATCACCTAAAAGATTTTTGATTTTGAAGTTTCACATTGAAGCAGGGTAGAAGACAGTAAGACACTTGCAGGCTCCATTGCAAACTTATGCCAGGAGATTTTAGCTTGGAAGGATGTTTTTTATTTCAGTTGATGTTTGACCAAAATCCTCCTTCACCACATTGTTTAAATTGGCTGTACCCGATCTTTTCATAAGAGGCTAATGAATTTGTTTTACTGCCATGCCATGTGATTTGATTTATGGTGGAGAAGGGATATCATACTGATTCTCTGTGATATATAGTCCAGAGTTCTCACAAATGACACAGAGGAGTTTGCACATACTTGCGTTCAAAAAGAATTAAGGTGTTTTATCTTCAGATCAAATGCATTCTCACTATCACACACAGATCAGAAGACACTAAAGTGAAAAGCATGTGTATTATTGATAATAAAAGCTTGTTCTGTAAATGTTTTCTTTCCTGAGCTATAGCTTTAGCACAGTCAGTCATTAAGCCATGCAGTAACTCAGCTGTTCATGATGTCTGAGTAGAGCTGTCAACGTGATTCAGAGCAGCCAGCTGGCAAGTTAGAAAGTCTGTAAGACAGCCAGGAAGAAGCGTGTGTGTTTTTGTGTGTGCGCGTTTGTGTATTTATGTGTTTCTCTTACTATCTAAGGCTTTATCATCATTACTGTCTATCAAATATTTTCCTCTCTTTTGTCTGTGTGTTCATTTACACAGACAAAAGCCTGGAATAACTTTTATTTAGTTGTTTAATTGTTATATTGTGTGAACTATCTGAAAAGATGAATTAATTATCTTAACAGTAAATAGAAAAAAAATCAGTTACAGCTGACAGTTTCCTTTTGGGGTCATTGGACCCAAAGTGAAATAAAGAACTGCGGATTATTTGTCTTCATTAAAACACGACTATGCTGCAGCATTTTGGACATGGCCATCCAGCTGGACCAGCTGACCTGCTGCTGAGCCAACATATGTGTGTAACCAGATGATAAATGTGAACCTGAAACAATACCACTTGACATTTTTAGCAACTATTTTCCTAAACTTATTCTAAAAAGAGAGAAAAAAGTTCACAGATTCTAGTTTCTAGAATTTGAATACATGCTGATTTGAAGATGAATCATGATGAAGTTGTCTTGCTTATTTTGGACTGTTGGTCAGATAGTTCAAGAATGTTCTAATATGTCAGCTCAGGCTTTGAAAGCTGTTTTACACAAGGTTTAATCAAGTAGTTCAGAACATAACAGGGAAATTAAACCATATAGATTCAAATACAGCCTTAAACACTAAAATATTGCATTACACCTGCCCTTACAGTGCCTAACTAAGTTTAAAGCATATTCATCTAAATTATTGTGGACATCGTGAAAGGCAGTGGTGAACAGTCTTTAATCATGGAACTAGCTTAGTTACTTTCAGGTCTCCTACCTGTACAATGAATAATCCCTCATAGCTGCATTCACACAGGTTCCTACAACATCAGCACTGAAGCTGTTGAGAGCGACATGCACACACATACAAGTGTACATGTTCATGTCAAAAAGAGAAAATTGCATCTATATCGGCGTCGCTTTGCAAAACAGTGCAATTTCTCACTACACTGGTGTAGAAGATATAGTAACAGTATGAAATCTGTTGTAAATTCAGGTTTATATGAGGCAACACACAGAGCTGAAGCTTTACGGTAGTTCATGTGTTTCCAGGCCCTGCTGGTTATTGGACACTTTATGAGCTCAGAGTGACTGTGAAATTTCAAACACAAGCTGGCAAGGCTCTGACAAGACTCACATACACACACTTCCTAAAAAATGAACTTCACAGAGAAATTGCCACTTTTCCCACTGAACTGCCTGCTCCACACTGTGACACAGACACACACACACATTTGCCAGCGAGCTAACTGAGGGTGGAGGACACTTTCAAAGATGTTTTTATGACTTCACAGTAACAAAACTTACAATTAATCTCCTGCAGGAACAAGCAGTAAGTCCATGAAAAATGGGTAATAGTATACATCTGGGGAAGTGCAAAGTGTTGGGTGGAACTCTAGCAGCAGCAGCTCTATTTCAGGTCTAGCTAAACACCGGCCATATGGAGGTGTAGAAAATCTGCTGACTTTACACACACAACCCCACTTACTTTTCACACTTACATTTTTGATCCCTGTCTCATGTACAGGAAGCCAAACCCACTGCAGCCTCAAGGTGATGACCGGTTTGATAGTCTTATACTGAATTCCTCTCAAAGTAAGAAAGCCATTGTTGTGGTCTTTTAATAGTCCAGATCTTTCACCTGCCAAAAAGCTTCACAAGTGTGGAGCCAGCACACGATCCCCCACACATCCTAACCACTCTGTACAGTCCCCCAAACAACCATTAAGGTTAAGTATAGTGCAGCAACAAGAGTGTAACCTGCAACTGACAACCTGCCAGCGTGTCTGCACAGACGAGCCTGGTTAACCCTAGTTTCTAAGGCAATGAACAAATGTTTTATACTTCAAGTTAAAGGAAACTCGAATACAGAAGTACCACAGTTATATAGTTTGTCCACCAGTGCTTTCCAGCTGCCTAAAGTGGATTGTACATCCTTTCAGACAAGCTGGAGGTCTCAGGTACCCTGTGGAGATTTTCACGTGTAGTTTTGCTGTGGAGTACTGCTAGTCCAAACTGAGTAAATCCATTGTACTGGTATTGTTGCGAGGTCAATACAGATTGAGTTTACATTGATAAATAATGGTAATAAATCTTTGGTAAAAGTTCAGTAATGATCTCTCTCGCTCTGAGATTCTGTGCTAAATCTACTCCACCACTTTGCCTTCCCTGTGCTTTCAAAATTCCTACCCTAACCAATAACTACTCTCCCTGCATTCCTTAAATGAATCATCCATTCTTTATATATCATGTTTCTGTCTTCTGCCTTTCAGACCTACATTGGCACAACTTTCCTTCACCCCATCAACACCTCATCCTGAAAAGTAATCCAGGCATATAATACAACCATAGTTCCACTGTGATTCTACCGTGAGACTCTTACCTATCCTCACAAAGTGTCCTTGGGCAAGATACTGAATTCCAAGATGTCCCCAGTGGATCAGACCTTATGGCTTGAAAGGTGGATGACACCCAGTAGTAGAACACTGAACAAATTCTGAATACATGTTCATTTTAGATGACATTTTCTATTGATTGTGTCCATTACATCAAATGGAGAGAGTTTCAGTGAACTGTAAGTTTGATATTAGTATAAACATATCAGTTAAACAAAACTCAACACAAATTAAGAACCAATGAGCTGGATAATCTACTGGTAAACCAATTATATTACAGGATAATGTACTGTATAATAATTTGGGACTGCTAATGGTGGTTGACTTCTGCAAAGTCTTAGTAATTATTAACTGCCAATCAGTTAAAGTTGCTATTCCTAGAGGAGGTCGATATGCAAGCTCTTCAAACCTTATTTAAACACCGGAAGACAAAAAGAAACTAAAGTGGACAAGACCTTGATGCTGTCGTGAAAAATGATGAAACATGAAGGTGGCAGTGTGGTATTCAGGAGCATAAAGGAATTTGAATGCAGTGGAATGGTTCCTTAGTTCTGCTGCTGTGTTCAACTTCAAATTTCAGTCAACCTTTGCCAAGGCCTTATTGTGCCATGGGTTTGTGCTCGCTGAGATAGCACAACATAAGAAGTCATCACATTACTGTGAAAATAGCACATTAAAAAAATTTATTAATTACAGTTAATTCACAGGAGCGCTCGTGGTCTTGCACGGCAGAAAAAGAAATGAGAGATGGCAGTAGTTTCAGTGCACCAACAGGTCTTATAATGTCTACTCTTTCCTCAATCATTAATATTGTTGCTATGGTAATGTGTGTTTATAATAGGCCATAAAGAATTTCTAAAGAACCACAACTTTAAAAGTTATAAAAAAGAAAACAAGTGTATTACAATAACGCAGTTTTATGTATTGCTCTTGCTAAAGAGGCACCACTCCACAAACAAAAGAAACTTTGACTTGACTTGTTCTGCCAGGGCCTCAGTAAG
Source organism: Anabas testudineus (assembly GCF_900324465.2). NCBI lineage: Eukaryota > Metazoa > Chordata > Actinopteri > Anabantiformes > Anabantidae > Anabas > Anabas testudineus. The sequence goes on along the minus strand of NC_046612.1, from coordinate 26,898,248 downwards.
TGTAACTTTTAAAATGGAAGATGCAGTGTGATCAGTGATGGATCTGTGCAAGAGTCTGACAGCCACACAAACAGAGACTGATCCATAAATTATGAAATCAAAGCTAAAATAAGCATGAGCTTGAGCAGAAATCTCACCAAGGGCTTGAGAGGTGGCAATTATCAACAACAAAACAAGTGCATAAGTGTCATCTTTATTTTCTGCAGTAGTTTTATTTATCTCAGTAGAACCGAATCATTACACTGGAAGAGCTGGACCCTGTAATTTCAACTTCAAAATCCTGCACCCCCTCTAGCTTTGACAGTTTTGGTTTGTTAATAGTGCCCCTGGACTGTCTTACTGTGTGTAAAAACAGATAGGAGGAACTGAAAAAGCCACCACTCTATGAAATTAATGCCATACAGGGTTATATAAACAGTATGCGGATGTCAGGCTTTGTGTCAGATTTCAGCACCACAACTGGTTCATTGACTTCATAGAGAGCACAGAAGGAAGGTTATTGAAAATAAAACAAGAAAAATCTGAATAAACCTTGTTCTATAATTATTTGTGGTTTAAATGACATTTCACTAATAGTGAGAAATTCTGTGAACCATGGTAAAAGAGTGACCTATTCTTGGGATGTAATGATTTTAACATTTTGGAACTTTCTTCAACCCTACTGTAAACAATATCCATATAACTGATTGGTTCATTTTAACTCTAATGGTACAGATAGACTACTTCACTGCTGTGAAAACATTTAATCTAAAAACATGCTAACATTAACAATGAATCAATAATGGTGGAGGTGGTGAACAATGTGCCCTTTGTAGTAAAGATTCAAACATTTGTGTTTTCTCTCTCCCCTCTTTCTCTCTCTCTTTTCTGCAGGTATCTCCTGCTTCAGAGCTGTATATTACTAGCTCTGCCCTGCTCAGTGTTTTTACTGCTTCTTCTTGTGTGTGTCTGTGTGAGTGTGTTTTGTGTGTGTGTGTGTGTGTGTGTGTGTGTGTGTGTGTGTGTGTCTTGGTTTGTTTTATTTTGCCTGCTGTTTTTTTTTCTCTCCACTTTTTACCCACCCTAACCAGTTGAGGCAGATACCCGCCTTGTGTACAGTTATATTTTCTAAGGTCTTAAACCTTACATTGTAAAGTGCCTTGAGATAATTGTTGTTGTGATTTTGCACTATAGAAATGAAATGAAATGAAACTGAATTGTTATTTTTGGACTCCATTCAAATAATGCTTTAGTCTAAAGTGCTTAATAATTTGCCACTCATTCAAACTCACAGAATGGCTACAAGTACTGCAGGCCAAAATAAATACGTTTGATTGGCATTTGTTCAAGTTCATTCAAGTTCATTCATAATTCTGTTGCCAAACTAACTTCATGTCTTAAACATGGAAGTATTACAACAGTGTTACAAACTCAATAGAATTCTTCATGACAACTTTGGTTCATTCCTTGTTAGGCACCCAGATTTATCCTCCATATACAAAGACTTTTTTCACACCATCATCACCCACCACAGGCAGTTTACAGCTATCTTCTAATTGATGATATGCCTAATCAGAAGTAGTAAGGGAGTTAAGGTCTATTTCTCTTCTCGTGCAGTGATTGTCTCAGTTGAACAGTGAATTACAGTGGTCTCTATCACCAATTCAAAATGTGGAATAGGCTGAAAAATCACTGACAGGGGTCATGTGACACTCAGTGATCCAGGTGATGGTATTATAAGTGTTATATGTTGGTAACCTGACTTTCTTAAGGTTCTTGAAGAAAATTCACCTCCTACACAAGGCTTTTTCAGTTTTCACTGATGTTTGCATCATACACGATAGGAACAAGCAGGTGGAGTTTTATACACACACACACACACACACACAATATTGCAGTAAGTACAAATATCTTGATTCCATCATTTATTAGCTTTATATGCAGTATATATCCAGTAGCTTTTTGTTGGGAGGATATTGATTCATTGATATTGATTAATTCAATTCAATTCAATTTAGTTTTATTTGTATAGCGCCAATTTACAACAGAAGTTATCTCAAGGCACTTTACAGTGTAAGGTTAAAGACCTTACAGAAAATATTTATACAAAAAATTAATTGTTGATTCATTGTTTTTTTGTTGGTTGTTCGTATTGTACACATGAATCTCACTCAGTTATAGTGTTATTTATGTCCCTGCTGCTGGAGCACAGCATACGTGGCCTAAGCAGAATTTCTAATCATGTTTTTGTCATAACTTTCTTTTATTTTGCACTGAGAAAGTGCAACGCTGTTTAATTTTTATCAGGCATTCATGTTTGCTTTTGTTCAGATTTACTTGACACCCCAAACAGGCTTTAACCAGCACTGGTCCCCACAGTGATAAAAATACGTATATCATTAGCATTATCCTGAGGGCCTGCAATGACAATAGGTAATATGATTCACTCAATAGCCAGTCAGCAGTCAGCTATTCTCAATAACAGACCTGCCTCAACACACATTTTTACAGACAAGAGGGAGTGGTGCAGGTATCTGTGTGCGAGCGTACATGTCTTTCTATTGTTGTGTGGACAAAGTGTTCTAAACAATCATTTTGAGGACATTTTGGTCAGTGCTCATACAACTTCTACAGGCTATTTGAGTTAAGACTTGAGTAATTATGGTTCGGCATTTACCTATGATGGTTAAGATTGGGCTAATGGGACTAGGGAATGCATTAGTTTACTGTCAATGTGTGTTCTCACAACTATAGAAAGACCAGCATGGTGTGTGTTTGTGTGTGTGTGTGTGTGTGTGTGTGTGTGTGTGTGTGTGTGTGTGTCATTTCTGAAAAGCAGTCTGGATTTGGTTGCAGGAAAATAGCATGGTCACATACTGAACATACTGTCCTCAACCTGATCCAGGTACATTTAACAAGGTTAGCGTGAGCAGGAAAACATGTGGTGAGACACAAATGAATGCACTCTGTCACCCAAGAATGCACACACACACACACACACACACACTTTCTGTAGAGGTACTGCCTATGCTGGCTGTTTTACAGACACAACAATATCCACTTATCATGCTATGGGGCTTGCATATACAAAACCCAGCTTGTCTTAGGCAAAAAGAAAAATAAAAGGCCATAACTAACAATTGTACATGTTCTGCATGTTTATCCAAATATAGTCAAATTTGGTTTAAAGTTACACAAATGCATCGTTTAACATGAAGGAGGGCTCTTAGTGCTGTATGACTGTGTGTTGATAAGTTAACAGTGATTAGATATGAACTTTAAGTAAAAGTGGGACTAAATCAATCCGTGTATTATTTGTTCATTCGTTTTTCAAATTAAAATTAAAAATCAAAAAATGACAACTTGTTCTTTCAATTTTCGTTTCCAGAACCAAAATGAAAAAAATTATAACAGTGTAACACTGCAACAGTGTTGTGTTCAAACCTGTATCTCATGAATCCAGGACTCAGGCTGTTCAAGACGACACATTCAAACTGCAACTGTGGCCACTGAATGACTTTTGTATGAAAGCAATGAAAGGTCATTCACAGTTTGCTCCATGTGGACTTCTGTTTTGCTGACTGTGTAAAGAGTTTTGACAAAGCTTGTTAGTAACTGAAACAAACTGTGAACTTGAGATAAAGATAAAAAAAAAACATTTTTTTTTGTTTAAAGTTTTTGTCTAAAACACATCACTAATTTATCATTAATAGGGAAACTCTGTCATGGTGACATGGTAAAATGAGGGATAAGTGCTGGTGTTCATACATCCACCCCTTTCTGCTGCCCCTCACTCACTTACTAAAGTCATCTGACTTATTCTTTTCTCTTGTCAGAGAAGAGTCATAAATACTTCAGCCACTACAGTGTTTGTCACCTTTACTGAAACAACTGAGGCTCTGGAGGGCAGTGTCTGTGTCTTTGATACTTGTTGCTTGGCTGTTTCTCCTGATAAGGATATCATTGATTAAATGCATCCTTTTTGTCTATGTGATTTTTGTCCATCAAAATACATGAGATTCATGAGAATTGTACGTTTGGAACACAATGTGAAGCTTAGTTTTACATCTTCTGGATGCAGCAGAATATTAGCAGCATCAAGGTGCTCTGATACTGACTGACAGGCCAACATGCTCCCTTTCAGCTTTCTGTCTCCAACTAATCCTTCTGTCACTGCACTGAAATGATGAAATGTCTCGAGAGGTTCATTAAAGGGGAAAAGTGCCCTCATTAAAGCTAGCGGTAGCATCAACAACAGCGTGGAGTGTGATTCTTGGCGAGCCCTGCAGTCACACTGCCACAGCCAAGAGATTACAGCAAGTGAAAATGTACTGTAAGTGTGATGAAACTGAAACACAGACTCCAAGTGATGAAACTTAATTGACATTAGCACTGGCTGGGGGTGGGTGGCAAGGTGCTGGGGTTTGGGGTAGGTTCCTCCGCCATGCCGGTGCTGCAGTCAAAATGCTGAGTTGATAATGCAAGAAGATCAAAAACAATAGACTCAAAAGAGGAGGGGGGGGGGCATTAAGTGGCAAAATATTCAGCTCTGAAGATAAAACAAAATGTATTACTGTGGCTCAAATTGATTCAGATCTGCAACCTTTTTAATCTTTAAAAAGCTTACATCCAAATACTTTTCATTTCCGTCTCTGTGATGTCTACAACGCACTTAGAGTGATGTAATGACTTTGCCTTTCATTTCAGCTATTATGGTCCATCACAGTCCAGCCCTCATCAAAGACAACAAACACAGACATAATCACAGTCAGGCAGGAATGGACAGTACAAGCATGGACGACTGAGACACTGCACTGGTCTGTGTTCCAAAAAAAGCTGACTGTCCTGATGAGCATGACTTAAAACAGAGGGGAGGAACTGCCCAGTCCCATCATTCTATCTGACATGACCACACCAGGTTTACCAGGAGATGAGTGTTAAAATAGCACCATACTATTTCACTGAGCACAGCAGTGTGTTCTTTAACATCTCAGTATACTTGCTTTTGATCAGTGCATATTCTTACTCTGTTTTGTGGCCGTCGTTTCATAATGCACATCTGAATTTGTGCTCATTCAGAGTTTAAAGCTCAGAATAAATAACAACAAAAAATAAATACAGAGACTTCATATTAGCTGAACCAGAATTTCCCAATCATTGCATGCCTAATTTCTAAGTATACCCAGAGGGTAGGTGAGCCCTAATCCATCCTGGCTGAAATTGAGATAACTTCCTTGTAAGTTTTCAGGCCCTAAGAACAAGCTTCAGGCACTTTGCTAACACAGTGGCCACCCCAACTCTGACCCTATGTTGCCTCCATTAGGATGTTAATGGTAAATCCTATTTTGTGTTAGCATGGAGCAAATGGCACAGTCAAAAGGCAATGGGCATGTTTCTGATAGCTATGCTGTCACTTGAAATTCTTCATTCTGAATGTTGTTTTTTGTGTATACAGTCAGGACTAAGAACCCCAGTCTCTCATCTGCCAAACTATGGCAGAATAAAGTTAGAATATACTTTTATTTAATAAGCTCTACCACTGAAAAGTTGAGGACACTTAAATATATGGCCCAGACGAAGCAGGAGTTGAACCACTGCCACTGTGGCTTGTGGATGAATCTAAAGTGGAGCCTTTGTCTGATGGTTAAGGATTAACTGACACCATCCACTGAGCTAACTGCTTCAATGGAAATGCAGACTGGGCTCTGGTTCCACTGCCTGCTGCCTCCAAGATGGTTCTACACTAGCAGTAGTGATTATCAGTCCTGGCCAACAGAGCACACACACACACACACACACACACACACACACACACATAACAGGTTCCCACTGATGGTTAAATAAAAATATAACAATATATGAACCATCTCTTAGTTATGCTGCTATAGGTTATTCTGCTGGGGGACCTCTAGTGATAAACTGAGCTCCTCTCCTCTCTCCTTTCTCCTGTATCAATGCAAATGCCACCATTGCATGTCATTAACTTTGTGTCTTCTCTCTCCTGTAGTTGTGTTTCCTCCTCTCTGTCTCCCTCTCTCTGTACTTTTCTGCAGGTATCCTCGGCCTGGAGCTGTACATCTCCAGAATCCAGTTGACCTGCCCAATGTTCTTGATGCTTGTTGTTGTCTTTATTGCCTGCTGTTCTTTTCTCTCTTCTCTTTCCACTCACCCCAACCGGTCAAGGCAGATGGCCGCCCACTATGAGCCTGGTTCTGCTGGAGGTTTCTTCCTCTAAAGGGAGTTTTTCCTCTCCACTGTTGCCTAAAGCTTGCTCAAATGGGATTGTTGGGTTTTCTCTATAATTTTTTGTATAAATATTTTCTGTAAGGTCTTAAACCTTACACTGTAAAGTGCCTTGAGATAACTTCTGTTGTAAATTGGCGCTATACAAATAAAATTGAATTGAATTGAATTGAATATGAAATTTAAATGATTTCATCCAATTAGCAGTTTTCTCCTGGTTTGGTGAAACACCCACTGAGAGCAAGAGAGGAGGCAAATGATTGGAGAGTTGACAGTCTCATGGTACAACAAAACACAGCATCCAGGGTACAACCTCACTTTGATGAGCTAGGAGCTGCAGCGCATCCACACACACACACACACACACACACACACACACACACACACACAGAAAAACAAGTGCTGACTGTCACATTCAGTACATACACATGCACAACTGTGGTCATGATTTAGCATTTACTGCATTTCAGATGAAAAAGGAAATAGCTTTAAATGATCAGGCTAGTCATATTTGAAAAGACCAAAACCCTTTTTTCGACTGTTGTTACAAAAAGAAAAGACATCTGCAGAGCAGCAGCAGTGCTGTGCCGTCAGGATTGAATCACGAGTGACAGACATTCATGTAACTCTGGATGCACACGCAGCACAAACCGCTGCGGAGCGTTCTGCCCTGCCCCCTGCCCAGTGCCCTCTATCCACCGAAATTACTCCCATTCCAATGACCTGTCAGCCCGTGGAATCTGCTGGAGCTACACATCCATTTTTTACCCTGACTCAAAATGAATGTTTCCCAACCTCTGGTCCGCCTGTCTGTCAGCAACACTGAGGTGGAACACAAGTCAGTACTTATTATTACCTTGTGTTTCTACTGAGGAGGAGGGGATAAGTGTAGGGATCAAGGGTGAACTGAACAGATTTTAAGGTCAATGGTCAAAGATGATCAAAGGTCAAAGGTCAGTGTTACTTTGACTTCACATGCAGCACATTCTTGTGTGTGCAATATCAATAACACTCCTAGGAAATTTCTGTATGGCACCTGAACTCAAAGATGAACTGACCATGAAAGTTCAAGGTCAGACTATACTACATACTATACTACAAGGTTGCAGATTTATTTTATTTTCTTCATTATTATTCTGGTGTTTTTGACTTTTCATTTTGTTTTCGTTCTGCTGCCATGGCTCCTGTATTTTCCAGGTTTCAATACAGTGTTAGTAGTAGTAGTAGCATTATGGAAGAGAGGATAATACACATGTAAGCATTGGATTCACAAATATTTGTATTTGGATCAGTTAATTGTTGCTTAGGGCCTATTCACAGACCTTGTTAGTGGTCTGAAAAAGACTAAAGCTAAATTTCCCAAGCTAATCATTGTATGAGGTCACATAATTGTCTTTATTCCCTGGATGACAGACAAGTACTTACCTCTAATATTCTTGCTTTTCCTATTCTTTCTCACATGAAATGAGAATAAGGAGGGATAAAGATGATGAACTGAGATGGAAAAAATACTGAGGTTACTCCTGATTTAAGCTATGGAGTGATCACAGTCTCACTTATTACAGGCTCGTTTTGTTTTTTCATTTAAAGAAAGAAAAAAACTTTTCTAACCCTAATAAATCTTATTATGCCGTCAGTGCAGCTGACATTTGACACATTAGGTTAAATAAAACTTGAAACCTCAACTAACCAAACGAGAAGACATTAACACCAACACACTTGCTTCATTCTAAACTGGCTATACCTCCTCCAGACCTGAAGCATCGTCAGCTGCGGAAATGAAGACATGCAACACAGCTTCAGAAATGTACTTTTTGACTGAGTGTGGGTGAGTAGAGGTAGGCAGATTTTAGAGGTAGAGTGGAAATAAATGCTGATCTTTGTGGAGGTGTTTCAGGCCTAAACCAACAAAACATTTAACAAAATGACGACTTATTTATTTCATTCTTCCCACGGCCTGCGAGCACAGCAACATCGCTCATTCTTACATGCTTGATCAGAAGCGCGACGGAACAGCTAACAAATCTCAATTTCCTGATAAATGACTCCTGACACAGCAGGGAGCTGTGTGATAACTCTCCTTTGGATGTTTTTTAATAAGATCACCTCATCTTAGTGTGCTGTGCTTCTATAGGAACCTTTCCAAATGGTCCAACATTTGAAAGCCAGATGAGAGGAGAGCTTTAAAAAGTCAGCAATTCTATACAGCACTTTATTAGTGAGCCCAGTATGTGAAGGTGGGGAATGAAACGGTTGGTTCATTGAGCTGGAACAGTTCTTCTCATTTATTAATCTGGTGAAATCTCCTCTACTTGACAGGTTTGTTGATCTTTAAACCTGTAATGTGACTGCCTCCGCTTATCACATATTCATATTGCAGCATGCATCCTGAAGCCTGCACAACCTGACACACAGCTACTAGTGAGGAATGTGAAGCCATGAAGCCAAACACATTTGCACATGCTGACATTCATGTACTTTACCTAAAATATCAGTCCCTTAGGAATCCAGATTTGGAACCATCAATACATAATGCACATAGCTGCATCTCTTGTTCAGTAATATCCAAGACTCTGTAATAGCCATGTAGGGGGAGATCTTAGGAAGCGTAATAATTTAATCCCATTTAGTCCTCAGAAAATGTTTATTAGTTTGTTATGGCTTAAATTAGATGACGTTCATCAGCCATATAGACAGGAAGATGTCAGGCTTTAATCTGATGAGCTTCAGTCACTTATTAAGAAGAACAGAGCACTGTTGGGTGTCATTAAACAGAGCCAACCTGTTGTGTAGGCTTCACTGTGGAAGTTGTGACAATTAGAGCAATCAGTTCAAAGTAGGACAGAGTCACAGAGAGGCTGCATCTTAGTATTAAAATCTGTTCCCTCAAGAAATAGGGCTCACAGGGCCTTAGCTCTGTCCTTATTGTTCAGCCTATTATTTTTTATTATTGTTTAGCCAGACAGCCAATAGTTTGACCCATCAAACTGTCAATCATTATGAGGCAATTTGCAGAAATCACATGGCAACAGTACCATCTGTCACAGGCTAGAGAAGAGATGGACACCAGTGACAGGTGTGTTATCACACCAAGCAGAGTTGTTTCTATGCAGGTTATATTAACCTGTGAGGGGGCCAGAAATTTGCTGTTGGGCTCTATCGGCACTTCAGCAACACCAACCTTCCTCCCTCTTCACACTGTGTATGTGTCTGTCAAGGTGGAGTTTTCTCATCACATGACAGAAGACTAGTGTTCAAGGATGGCTCACCAATAGTCCCCCCGATCTTTCTATCTGTCACATGACTCCATAAGAACCAGAAATACCAAATGCATTGGCTGTAGTGCATATCATGAAGCAGGGGAATGACTTCCTCAGTCTAATTTACCACAAGTCCTGTGTGGCATTTGTCGCCTGCTGTATTGACAACCTCTGTGCATTACAAAGAACAACTTATAGTACTTGAGATGAGATGAAAGGATATATAGGATGTAATGCAGGAAGATATAGAGCATGACTGAAGCTGGTGTTGAGCATACAGCAGTACCTGTATCTTGTGATCTGTGACTAATCCTTCTTTTTCTATTGTACAGCCAAGCCATAATAGCACCAGCTTTATAAGCACAGTGTGCACCCGTAAAAAAAAATCTGCTGTGATTCAAGCTGACACTAAACTAATGCAACTACTGCAGCTTCAGCATTTCAGCAGCAAGTGTTCATCAGATAACCTGAGCTTCCCTGATAAGTTAATCTCATCACTATTTAAAATGTGCACAATGTTTCAGCCCCAGGTTTAGTCCTAGACTGTAAATTGATCAGTAATAATAAGTTGATTATTGTTTGCAAATGATAAAACAGCTCTTATGTCTTTTCCGCATGGCTCACTGCTCTAAAAGATACACTCTCTGGAAATTCAGGCCCTGATAAAATATTTCTCAATTTCACTGTAAAAATGTCACATTTATATTGGAGTACTAGTCCACTGTTCTTCCTTGTTGCAGGCCAGTCAAGATCTCTAGTCTGAAGTTCACTAACCCGCCTGTGAGAGGACTTACATTTTGTGTCACACTTGTTTTTGGTAGTAAACTGCTGTGACAAATCTGCTTGTCCAGTGTGACTGATAGTGTTAGTGTGAAATTAAACAATAATAATACATCTACGTGGCATGACACATGACATGCATGCAGTATACATACTTTTAGCAAACGTGCTAAAGTGAAAGTGTTAAAGAAGCAAAAATATTTACCCCCTACCATGACATACACACATCAAAGATGTCACTATCACTATCACTGTCACTGTGTGAATAGTAAATATTAACAACCACATAAAAACAGACATCCGTTTCAATTCCATAGCAGGAATCTTAACATCATAGAACATTTTACATTATCTAAATAGCTCTTCAGTTTATGAAGATATATGTACTCTATAGAAAGCAGGTACCTCCCCTGTGTGGCTCCATGGTTAGATGGTTCTGTTGCTTCAAAGGCAGGCAGATCACAGCTGCAGGGTAGAGGCAGGTGGCAGCACAGAGGGGATTTTTAAAGAAAACACCACCCATAAAACCTGCGTGCCATTACATTTACAGCCATGTAGCTGGGGAAACATGAGAAAGAAGATCTAGTGGTAGCTACTGTACACATAGTGTGTATGAGCCCACATACATCAATAGCCCACTGACCTGAAATCTACTGCTTTGTGTCAACCTTAAACAATACATCACAGCTCTGAACCATTTTGGTGATGTACTCTCTATATTCATAGTTTTATTATCACACAAGGAACAACGTAAGACTGGAGAAAAAGAGTTACTTCTTTTGGGTTTCAACATAAAATGACCACTTGCATGAAGTAAATATTACTAATCTAAATCCAACCGGTAGCAGGAGTTAAAATGAACACAGCAGACACAACCAGAAGAACCACTGCTACAGCTTACAGTTGTTCTCTTCTTGTGCTCAAAGCTACAGTACACCCTAAAAACACATGGAAACTCAGACTGTCAAGTAAGACCTCCACTGCAGACGTGACATTTTTCTGTTCTTCTGCTGAATGAAAACCTTCATCTCTACTGTAGTTACTGAGATTTTCCACCTTTTTCACCTAGTCACTAGTGGCCAATACCTTTTGTCTCCTGGCTTGTTTAAAGATGTGCTGAAACAGATGAACAACCTTAGTAATAATGTATTTTTCTGTTTTTAGCTTCTTTTAATGCTGACAACATTCCCTGTCAGTCAATCCACTCCAAATAACCAGAAGGTAAGAGAAACATTTACCATGCCTTCTGCTGTTGTACTGCACTACTCTTCCTCAGAAAACCAGGGTTCTAACAGTGCAACTGATGCTGCTTCGATAAGTTTTAAACATAACACTGGGATTTGTGCGATGCACTTTTGTCATCATTACACTTCGATTATAACACTTCTACACAATACATGTTTGCTGTCTTTGTAGAATATTTGTAGTTACCTAATGTGCTTCACTTCAGATGTGGTCCTTGAAAGACCTTTTGCCTTCTGCCTCACCCATACTCAGACACACATAATCAGTGTCTTTCTTCATCTCTGTGTCCAGTACAGAGAGACGTCCACTCTGTGTTTCAATTAACACAAAAACAGCAGAATTCTAAACCATTGTGTTGATGTAAGCTGAGACTTTTTGAAGGTCCACCAATCTATCATCCAAAACCAAGGTCTTACATAACTCTACATGTAACTTGATGTGTTATGATTGTGACTGTGTCTTGGTTCACATGGTCCCACGGCCAGTGGATCATTTCTCCACAGCAGAAATACAAAAATAGAAAGCATGAGGGGGTTTGTACTGTAATGTTTCCAATTCTGCCATGCCAATAATCTGCCTGCAGGCCATGAGAAAGCTTCACGGTGATTCTGGATCTTTGATATCATGTTACTCTGAGGACACCTGGGGTCTAAAGTTGTTTTAAACACAGCATGAGAGACTGGCACTCCCCCAGGAGGACAGGGCAGAAAATGTGAGCAGGCTGCAAAAAAGACATGTTCTGAACCCCACTATGCACACATGCTGGAGTAAAAACACCAGGATATATTAATCATGTAGTTTATGTAAGTTGCAGATATGACAAGAACTACTACTACAACTACTACTATTTTAGCTTTGCAAATTGTCGAATTGTCGATATCATTAAATACTGGGTAATACTGCTGCAGTACAGAGTCGTAGTTTTTCATTGTGTTACATTTTCTTGATAATATTTGCCTATAAAAAGTATTCACCCCCTGGATGTCTCTTCCTTTTAGTCACATTATAAATCAATCACGGCCAATAAAAGTTGGCAACTTTGACAAAAAAAAAATGGAGAAATACCTCTTTAATGTCAAAATGATAACAGGTTTCTACAGAGTAATGTCAATTAAATAAAAGGTAAGGTGAATTCAGTGTTTGCATTAATATTTACCCCCTTTAAAATGACTGAGCTAATCCAACAGAGGTCCAGATATTTGGTACTAGCATTATGAAGACACTTGCGTCTGGAAGGTCCAGTCAGTGGTTATTTTTTATTTCTGGCTTCCATTACACCATGAAGACAAAAGAACACTCACAGCAACTCAGAGAACAGGTCATTGAAAAGTTGGGTGGATACAAAAAAATCTCCAAGGCACTGAACATCCCCCAGAGTTCAGTGAAATCCATCATCAAGAAATGATAGGAATATGGCACATGTCTAAATCTACCTAGAACAGACCGTCCACACAAACTGAGTGACCGTGCAAGAAGGAGACTAGTGAGAGAGATCACTAACACACTGATGACTACTCTGGGGGAGTTACAAGCTTCAGCAACTGAGATAGGAGAGACTGTACATACAACAACTGTTGCCCAAGTTCTTTACCAGTCAAAGCTTTATGGGAGAGTGTCAAGGAGAAAGCCACTGTTGAAGAAAACTCATGTTACATCACGACTTGAGTTTGCCAATAAGCATGTAAAAGACGCCAAGGTCAAGTGGAAGAGGATTCTTTGGTCTGGCAGCATCATGCTGTGGGGATGCTTCTCGGCAGCCGGCCCTGGAAGGCTTGTTAAGGTAGAGGGTAAGATGAATGTGCCAAATAATCAATCCTGGAGGACAATCTTATTTAGTCAGTACTGCTACTACTACTACTACTGCTCGGGAGAAGATTTGCTTTCCAGCAAGACAATGACAATGAAGCTACACAGAAATGGTTTAACAATAACAAGATGAATGTTCTGGACTTTTCTTGACCATGATGGATTTATAATGTTAATGATAGGATAAAACATCCAAGGGGTGAATACTATTTATAGGCACTGTAAATCCATGTCTTTCTGCTTGATCAGAGTGTATATAGTGTTATTCCTAATACTATCCCAGCATCATGTTGTTTAGTACATTTTTGTTGGACATATTTTACATATTTAAGTTCCCCATTAGTACTGAAAACTGATGACATCACCTGAATATTGTAAAGAGTCTATTTGTACCCCATTAGTCTCATGCTCTGTGGTAACTTTATATATCTCACTGCTTTGCCCTGGATCATCCCATCCATCCCGCATCCCGAGGAAGAATTATGTTGAACAGTTTTTGATTCGTGTAAATGAGACATATGTTACATATACTAATGGCAACACTATAGCAAAAACTCCCATTGACAATTTACTCCATTGTAAATAATTTTTGTATATATCATATAAGGTAATATTTACTGTAAATGTCGGCTTTAATCCTGAGCCGTTTAACAGGATTCTTCAATGCAGACAAACAACATTACACACACACACAAATGGTACGTGCTGAATAAGTCCACTAAGAGAGGAACAGCGAACGTTAACATTTGGCTCTCTGAAAACAGTTTGAAGGTCAGCACGTTCGTCACTTAGTGCCTCATTCCATTCTCTGCCATCAAAAGCTTTTTCCACTCAGTCTGGGCTCAGTTAAAGTGCACTAGTTGGAAGGTGGAAGTGGTGAAGCATTAGAGAGGATAGTAGTTTAACAGCAATTTACCTCCGTTGCAGTGTCAAACAACTGCTAGAAGAGCAACTCTGACAAGCAATTTGTTTGTAGTTTCCATCTGAAATGTCAGTTTTTTCCCTGTTTGAGCAGAGATTTGATGCTTCCACACAGTTACACACATGAAATAATGACATCACCTGACTATTGTAAAGAGAAAAGTTGGTGTGCGCTTAGTTCCAGTTCCACGCTGCTTGCTGCTACCAGTAGTTTTGGTTCAGAGTGAAATGTCTCAGCGGCTGTTGGACAGATTTGGTGCAGACATTTGGCCAGGACTCTGTTTTAAGATCAAGAAGGCACATACCATTATAAGTATTACAGCAGCTAAATATTTGCATGTTAATACTATTGCTGTGTTCTTATTGAAAATTATGAGAATATTTACACCAGGAATGGGACAAAAATCTATATGGTGATATGTTGTCACATTTCTGCTTGTGAGAAATTATAAATGTTTATGTCAGGCATAACTCAATTTTACTGTATTTCCCATGGAGTTGGTTCAACTTGCAAACTGGTTTGCTTTTCCACGATTAGAGAACCACTAGAGAGACATCACTAAATTCATCTGCACATATCTCAGCTTTCACAGCGACATTAACACCAAACGCAACAAGCACTATGATTCCTCTGTACAAATGTCGTTCCTAAGAGTGAGCCTACACCGACATCCAAATGGTACTGGTCCAAGATACTGTAAATAGACAAAATAAAAGATACACTGATGTTTGCAACAAAACGTTTGTTTGTTGCTGATGACTTAAGCTGTTGTTGGTTCTAGAACATGAGAGAATTGGTGCTGGTCTAGAACCCTGAAAACCCTGAACACACTCAAAGGGCTAAATTAATACTGAACTGAAAATACAACATAATATAACCAATACAACCATTTGATCTAGACTGCCAGGTTTAATGGTGTCAGCACTGACTATCTGGAGCTCAGAACCCACAATCTGTCAGACATTCTTCTCTGAACCCTGGAAAAGATGCAAGAGAATAAGGAGAGGTGGGAAGAGACGGTAAGGCTGTGATGGGTTCATCACTCTCAAATGTCCCCTTATTCACAGACAATGAAGCTATCAGAGTAGAAAGGGAGAGGCACAGAGCTTCCTCACCTCTCTCTTTTGTGAAGCATTAGTCATTCTCCTTTTGCATCCCCACCATCCTGTGAACCCTCATTAAATGATTAAATCAGTGTAATGAGAAGGAAAGAGTGTACAGCCAGTGGTCATGTGCAGAGCTCAATGAATGGATAGTCATGACCATTTAAATGTCACCTCGCCATGCATGCATGTCCACTAGGAGACAAAAAGGACCCCGGACAAAGTTGAAGCTTGTTAGATGGGAATACTTTTGATCAGTTGAACAGTCTCTTAGTGCTGTCTGCTGACCCTAAATAACAAGAGAAGGGAGGGGGATTTCAAAAGTAGTCTCAATTTGACGAAACAAGAATCATTCTGTAGCTCTGTTAGTGATTTGTGGGGTTAAACAATATGTCTTTTGCCTGATCCACTGGAAGTCTTCTGCTACTAACCCATGAATCCAGAGCTATGAAACCAAGACGCATCAGTAATTGAAGAGAGAGACTTGATCTGCCGGTGTACCAGAGGATAATTATACCTGATACAGAATGTGGTCAAGGTGAACAGAACAACATAGGCAGCAGCATGATGATGCACTTTAATAAATAAACAACCGCAGTTGAAAAGAGTGAAATGAACAAATATTACAAAAATTAACAATAGACTTGCTTCAACAATTGAGAAGTATTAAAATATTTATTTAATCATATTAATTTTCTGACCAATTTAAAACTAATCTAATTAAAACGAATGTGATATAATAACTTCCTGTTATTCTTATTCTTATTCTTACTGTTTTTCTTTTTTTCCTCTCTGAGATAAACAGAATGTGGTAGGTGGAGCACAGTGGAAACTCCTGGGTTAAAGTTATTTCTATCTTTGGATTAACCTGAGCTCAGCAGGGGCCACAGAACCTTGACTTGGGTTTTGAGGAACTGGACCATGACACATACTCTACTTCAAACTGTAGTTTCACAGCTAACTTCACTTTGCCCCAATCAGCAGCTCACTGACACACACCACCACCACCACCATTCAGAGCCACAGACACACACTGACAAGCAGAGCAGCAAAACACCCCAACAGAACCACAATGAATGAGTATAATTAGTAGCTGGTTCCACCCAAGTCCTGGGCCTTGGTTTTCAGTTCCTCAGAACTGAGTGAAGTTTTTGGAACCTGATTGGACCATGATGGCACATGAAACTTAGTGTTTTTTCATTGTTTTCATAGTGATTGTCACATAGTGAGCACTTCAATGGACAGGTTCAATGAGACAGAGTTTGCCTATTGTAATTATTTAAAAATAAACACACACCTTGCTGTACTTATAATTTCAAAGCAGTGACCAGAGGGGGTCTCTTCAAATGCACATGTTGACAACTAGTTCACATTTCTCAGGTCCTGCTAATTGATGTCCCTGCTGCAGCCTTCACATATGTCTCAGAGCCATCACTTTAATGACCCCAATCAGCTGACAAGACACACTTAGGGAGCTAAAGTAAGAGTCAAAAACAACTGTTAGAAAATCAGAGCAGAGGCTGTCACAAAGCACTCACTGCCATCC